>NW_017263598.1:1158902-1160051 GCF_001500285.1 Mollisia scopiformis
AGGTAGGGCTTTTGGCAGCAGATACAAGAGTAGTATCCAGCTTCTTTGCAGCGGCGTTTGAGGGTCTTAACAGAGCAAGAGAGTTGTAATTCATCGTGTATTTGGATCCAATTCAGTACTCTAGTTGTATAGTTGGTGCAAATATACTCAATAATATCTCTAACCTCCTGTTCATTGAGGGATTCTCTGGGTCTCCCTGTGCGTGTAGGGCGCGCTCTTTCAGGCACATCGTATAGTAGGATCTTCCTAACTGTGCTGTCTCCTAGGTGGTAGTAGCCCTGGAGCTGTTGCAGGCCTATTTTAGCGAATTTGAAGAGCCGGCGTATGCCCTCTTTGTGCTTAGTTCTGATCTCTGCACCTGGGAGACGTGGAGACATAGGTGGAGTGGTAAAAGGATCCATAATGGTGGAGTTGTTGATAGTTTAGTCCTAATGTGAAGAGTTTTAATTTCGAGGTTCTACAGCCTGAACGCACGGACTTTTGTCCCCATGTTCGTAAGGGGATGTCATGTGAGGAGCTAAGCCTTATTAGGCTTAAAGCTCGGGAGCGCCACCATTCCCGGCCTGGCCTTTGTCGCAAGCGATTAGGCAGGCGATTAGGCAGGCGATGAGGCAAGCGATTACAGCGGGCGCTGTGACATTACCCCCCCCCTTTTGAAGAACGACGCCCTCGTCGTTAAACTCCATGGGCTTGTCGTCGTCCAAATCGTCGTAATCCTCTCGTCCTTCCTCGTACGCTTTTAACCACAATAATAAAGCTCGTAGTAATTTTTTTTAATTTAAATTACGTAAATAAAAGTTTCGTAATTTAATTAATACGTATTTAATATTTAACGTAAATATTAGTCAAAATTTCGTTATAATTAAATTAATTTATTTTATAAAATAAACGATTTTTATTTAATTTCGACGTTAATATTTTTTATATTTTATATTTAACGTTTTTCGTAATAACGATTTTATTACGGTTCTGAGTTGAATAGGGTTTAGGTCACGTGATTGTTTCAGTTAGTGTTTGAGGATCCAGCTTATCTGTCCTCAACACTCTTCCACTCTCTTAGTTCTTTGTCTATTATTTACAGATTAGTATGTACGTCTTGATTCTATAGTCTAGAGTGCGTGCTGTTACAGATTTTTTTCGAAAAAAATT
>NW_017263598.1:1162056-1163139 GCF_001500285.1 Mollisia scopiformis
AGGATCTAGCTTGTTAGCTGTAAGGAGTGTTTGGGTACGAGAGGCTTCCTTAACAGCGTCTTGCGAGCTTGTCTCATCACTTCGGCGGGTTAAAGCGTCAGCTTTGAGGTTGTCTTTACCAGAGCGGTACAAGATAATGAAATAGAAGTCTGCTAGCAGCTCTGCCCAACGGGCCTGCCTGGCTATTAGCTTCTTGGATGACATAAAGTACTCCAGGGCTTTGTGATCGGTGTAAACCTTGACAGGTGTAGGGGTGGAGGCTAGTTTAGCTCTCTATTCCTTTATAGTCTTCACAATAGCTAGCATCTCCTTGTCATAGATCTCGTAATTCAACTTAGCAGGGGCTATAGTCTTAGAGAAATAGGCCACAGGTAGCCACTGCTCTCCATGCTTCTGGTTGAGGATTCTTGCAACTACACCATCGGAGGCGTCCGTTTCTATCATACACTCGAGCGCGGGGTCGTAGTGTTGTAGAATTGGTGCTGTAATAAGCTGTAGCTTAAGCTTCTCAAAAGCAGTCTCGCAATCGCTATTAAAGTGGAAGGGGACGTTCGCTTTCGTAAGCTGAGTCAAGGGAGCTGCAATCCTTCCATATTCCCTAATAAATCGGCGGTAGAAGTTGCAGAAGCCTAAGAATGACTGTACGCCTTTAACCGTACTAGGGCGCTTCCATTCCTCTATCACTCTCGTCTTCTCTGGGTCTACAGATATGCCTTCTGTACTAATAATGAAACCCAAATACTTCGTACGAGTCACGTTGAATTCGCACTTCTTGAGGTCAGCTTGCAAGCCGGCGTCTTGAAGTCGTTGCAGCACTTTTCTCACGTGCTCTTCGTGCTCGAGGGGATTATCGGAGTAAATAAGGATATCATCGAGGTAAGCAGTACAAAAATCGTCCAAATACTCAAACAATATATCGTTCATATATCGCTAGTACGTGGCAGGTCCATTAGTAAGTCCGAAAGGCAAGACTTTGCACTTATAGGCTCCATAGCGAGTACGAAAAGTAGTTAATTCCTCCGAATCAGGGTGCATTCGGATCCGGTGGAAAGCTTGGCGTATATCTAGCTTCGTGTAGATCTT
>NW_017263598.1:1163205-1164164 GCF_001500285.1 Mollisia scopiformis
AAGCTCAGATTCATCCTTCTCAAGAGCGATCTTGTGGTCGTACGATCGAGGCGGAGGCAGTGTGTTGGAGTCTTCTCTAGAGAAGGCTCGGGCGAATTGCTGGTACGTGGCCGGCACTGACGGCTCCAATTCCATGATCTCTAGCCCTGGCCGTGCTTCTTGGTGACGCTTATCCTCAATCAACCGATCTAGCTCGTACAAGCTAGTGGTAAAGAGCTCAGTATCTGGCTAGCGAAGGTTGAGGTGGAACGCTTCTGGCGTAATTAAACAGAGGTCCACAGCTTTTGGCATTGGTACGTAGTCTGATAGCTTTGGAGGAGGCTGCGGTGGAGTTGGCTTTTGACTTAGCTTTCTAGACAAGGCATTATCCATCTTATGCATATTGTCTCGGTTATCTAGGGACTGGGTACGCTTCCCAAGTAGTCGAGGCACATAACTTTGCGGTTTTGCCGATATAGGTGGGGGCGGACGAGCTAGTAGTGGCTTTTTTGACATAAGCTCCTCTTTTGGTATAGGTAGGAGGCTTGGCACTTTTGGTGGCGTAGCACTAGGCTCTTGTGGCGGCGGGGACGGTGAAGGTGGGCTTAAACTGTTGATATTTAGCTGGGCATAGCTATGTTGAGCACTACTTCTTCGTTGTTGATCCTGGATCTCTACTACTAAGTCACAACGGTCGGTATCCAACTGGTCCTGGCTTCTAAGTCCAACTGGGAGCTTTCTCATATAGTAGCGAGGCACGTGCTTGTCGGGTAAAGTAGATCGTACGTCTGAAGGCGTGTAGTCCTTTGGCCAAAGGAGTTGGCGCTTAGCTACGTCTAGCTTGACTTAATACATCTCTAGCCAGGTGCGGCCTAGAATAATGTCATGGGAGCCGAGCTCTGTAACCAAAAAAGGGACTGAGAGCTGCTTCCTTCCGTCTACCGTGAGGTGGAGGCGTAGGCAATGAGAGATAGCTTGTC
>NW_017263598.1:1164449-1165098 GCF_001500285.1 Mollisia scopiformis
ATAGTGTTGTGTTGTCCTGACCGGTACCTGGGGTCCTTGGACGGTGGTAGAGCGAGCTTCCGCACGAGACTTCCTTAGGGTCGGCACTAGCTTCGTCTGAGCTACGTGTGAGAGTTCGAGGTCGGTCTACTCTGCTACAGCGCAGAGGTTGGTAAAGCTTTAGCGCATGCTATACACTTAGCCTGCAATAGCGATACGGATGCGGGGCGTAAGCTTAGAGCGGAAATCCGAGAAGAGCTAGTCTCGTGATATCCCTGCTTAAGCTAACAAAGTGAGAAAGCGGATCTTAAACTGTCGTATAGTCTTAGTGTCTATCATAGCCAAAGAGCGATACTCGTCTTGCTTCTTCAAGGATTCGAAAGGGTCTACATAAGCTGTAGCCAAGGACTGGACCATCTCTTCCAACGTACGGAACGCATGGTGGACTCTTCGTAGAGTGGTAGGGAAGTGAGTTAGCAGTTGAGCTCTAGCCTCACTAGTAGTACGACTGAGGGCGTAGTTCATCCGTTGTTTCTCTAATACGCTAGGGTCCATATAACCTGAGGCCTCGAGCTTGGAGTCCAGGTCGATTATCCACGAATCAAACGTAGGGTCTTCTCCATTGTCAAAGAGAGGTGGGTCAGGGAAACGATAGTTGGTCCGGAGTGCT
>NW_017263598.1:1167263-1269695 GCF_001500285.1 Mollisia scopiformis
ATATTTTTATTCGTATAATATAATCCGAATTTCGAAATAAATATATATATTACGTTAAAATTAATTGAAAGCTTGCTCGGCCACGCTTTGGTGACAACTTAGCAGGGTCTCGGGTACATTTGGCCTAAGTAAGCTATGACTTTATCCACGGCATCCCCGCATTCCCCAGACCCACAGAGTTACCTATTCTAGGGGTAATTTCGTGTCGGGCCCAATTCGTCATATGTTAGGATGATAAAGTTTCTTCGATCTGACCTAAAGACATGGGCACGGAGTACTTTCAGGGTCAGGGATATCCGTGGCGTCGGGTTCGAGGACGTTCGCTTAGTACTTGATGCTGCTACACTCGACAACCTCGACGTTGACTTGACACTATCTTTAGATTAGGATATTGAATGAAGACCAATTCAGTTTCGAAGCTACTGGTAAGTTATTTGGTGTGTAGTTCTTGATATGATTTCTCCTACGACGAATGCGCGAAGCGGGCGCCTTGAAACAATTTCTCTCCAACTCTGTGAACAAAAATGACGTGCAGTATTTTCTATTTATTTTTTGTGCAGCCACAAACAACTATTTGCAAGCATGATCTAGGACTCAAGCGTCACAAAGACACGATGCGGCAATCGGTAAGCTGGCACGGTGCTGAACCACCAGATCGGAACCACACTTCCTCTTTTCGACCAACGAAAAGTGTTTCCATAATGCACGTAAAGATTCAGACCGAACTCCGTTTCTCCAGAGGGGCTCAAACCCAATAGAGGAGCTGTCAATTACTTTTAGGCTAAATCAATAGCTCCAAATCCGAGCTGTCGCGCCAATGTTCTTCCAGACGCGGGCGGGAATGCGGGGTGAACGCGGAGGCCCCATGCTTGACAGCACTTCTTGGGAATAGATCAGCGTCGCCTCAAAGCTTGACATCGTTCTTGGGCTCGTGAAGTTTGGTATCCTATGATGATGTGGACGTGAGAACCGGTTAAATGCATTTGATGCTCGGAAAAACGTTTCGTCGTAGGAGAGGAGATAATGTAATCAGGGGAAATACTAAAGCAGATAAATTCCTGTCATATTGATCTTGCATTCGATTGTTATCATCATTCTCCACTTTGACGTTTCTACAATACAGACATGGCTACCGATACGGCTGCTCCACCTATTGATCCTGGTCGACTCGACACTCTTGATATACCTGAACTCCGACATAACAAGGGGAGATGGTGGTTCCAGGACCCCGGGTTGCGAAAGCTATACTTCCTCATTTTCATTGCGATCTTGAGTTCGGCTACCAATGGGTATGATGGGTATGTGATGCCTGGATGATTTCGCTGGAGTTCTGCTGACATTTCTAGATCGATGATGAATGGGCTGCAGGCCCTGACTTATTGGAAAACTTGTGAGCTTTGTTTGTACCATTCTTTGGCGCTCAGTGGTCATTGATGGTCTCAGATTTCAAAAACCCCAATGGATCTCGCCAAGGACTTCTCAACGCGATTCAATCTGTAGGATCTGTTTGCTCTCTACCACTTGCGCCGAACTTGGCAGACTGGATTGGCAGAAAGTACAGTATTTTCATTGGAAGTCTTATCGTGGCTCTTGGAGCAGGCCTTCAATCTGGAGCAACAGACACTGGAATGTTCATCGCTGGAAGATTCTTCAGTAAGGCTTTCTCAAGTCACACATTCGTCCATCACTAACTCATATTACAGTCGGACTTGGCTCAGGAATTAACGGTATCGCCAGTCCCCTGCTCATCACAGAACTAGCGCACCCCAACGAACGAGGAAAGATCACCGCAACCTACAACACCTTCTATTATTTCGGCTCAACAATCGCAGCATGGACAACCTACGGGACGTTGCAAATCTCCAGCAATTGGTCGTGGAGACTGCCCAGCTTGTTGCAAGTCGCACCAAGCGCTTTCCAACTCTGTTTCCTCTGGTTCCTGCCGGAAAGTCCGAGATATTTGATCTCGAAAGATCGACAGGAAGAAGCGATGAGGGTCATGGCCAAGTATCATGCTAATGGCAACATTCATGATGAGGTTATTATGTTTGAATTTGCTGAGATAAAGGAAGCTCTCAAAGAAGAGAAGATTAATTCTAAGGGCAGGTACATGGACTTGATCAATACTTGTGAGTAGTGCGAAGCTCCGGGATCTGAGAAATTCTGACTTGCTGTGCGATAGCTGGAAATCGAAGGCGTCTTTTCATTTGTCTCTGCTGCGGATTCTTCTCCCAGATGTCCGGAACGAGTCTCACTGGCTACTATTTGAGGTAATCTGCCCCTCCGTCAATAATCGTCCGGGAAAAGCTGACAACCCGGTAGCAAAATTCTCTCAGACATCGGTATCACCAATCCACAATTCCAAAACCGGCTCAACGGCATCATCGGCGTAACAAACTGGATCGAAGCCATTTGTTTCGCTCTCCTCGTGGATCGGGTTGGTCGTCGACCGCTGTTCCTCACCTCCGCTTCGGGCATGTGCTGTACGTTCGCGACTTGGATTGCTTTGACTGCTGTGCAGAATCGGACTGGAGCTGCTGGACCCGGAAAAGGCGTTATTGCCATCATTTTCTTCCATAATTTCTTCTATAATCTATGCTGGTGAGTTGTATCATCCGATGAAAATGTAGCTAGTGCTGACGAGTGAATTTAGGGTCTCATTGAACGTCGCATATCCCTGCGAGATCCTACCGTACAGACTGCGTGCGAATGGTCTTATGATTCAATCTTTGGCGACGAATGTGATGTTGTTCTTTAACCAATATGTCAATCCAATTGGTATCGAGCATGCAAGTTGGAGATACTACTTTTTGTTTGAAGGAACGCTTCTTCTACAGGTCAGTCTAGTGGTGAAAGCCATGTGTACCATTACTAAGAGATTCTGCAGCTGGTCACGGTGTATTTCTTCTTCATCGAGACGAAAGGCGCAACGCTCGAAGAGATCTCTCGTACTTTCGATGGCGAGGATGCCGTGGAGGAGATGAAAGTGCGTGCCTTGGTGACGGAGAAGGCTGATATCGTAGAGCAGGTTGAGAATTTGGACAATAGGGGACAGAACACTAGTACTGTGGGCCAGAAAAGGGATTAAATTTGGCACGATTAAGTGAAGGAAAATATCGAGGATCGTGATAAGTAATCATATTGTAGGAACTTGACTTACGACATACTGCGTTGAGAGGAGCATAAATAATTACCTTATCATCTTGTTGATTCTTGTAGCATGTGACGTTTTGATTGCGATTTTCAGATTCGGGCGTCCTGCTCAATTATCGATCGCATCCTGTCGCAATGATTCCATTCTTGAACGTTCCACTACAGAATTTGAAAGAACGCGGTTGGTCGCACGTACGACAGCTGGTGCGCCAGGGTCATGCTGCCGGTAGGTATGTTATAGCGAGCAATGACTAGAAGCAGGTAATCTTACTGTGCCGCACACATGAGTCGGCCGCCTGCATGGTTATCTATGCGAGTTAACTAAAACAGCGTATTGCCAATCAAAGTAAGATAAGTCGCAATAACGGCGTAGTGATTCCCAATGGCGTTTTAAGTCGTCTCCCACTGTTCGGGTGGATTGGTATCGCTTTGGGCGTTCCCGCATGCTGTCGTGTTTCGGCGCTGTCCCACCACACTATTCTTGAATCGCGAAAATGCTCGGGAGGTCTCGACGTAGTTCTGGAAGGATACTTCCAATTCTGCGGACGATGAAGATGTGTAGGAGATATCGATGGAGGGTGATCCGCGGTAACTCATCTAGTAAATCTGGACTCAGCAAACGGGAACATTCGAATGTACTGGGGCCTTATCTTGAACATGCGCATTTCGGCGTTGATCTGTGTAAGAGAAAGGAAGAAAGTGGAAAGCTCGAGTTTATAAAGGTTATTGATTAGCGAGATTAGATTAGAGGCGCGACGATTGGCTTTTCCGGGTAATATTGGACTTAATCGAAACACGCAATGGTAGAGAGGAATGCACTCAGGTATTTTGAGATATTTGTAATCTTATTAGACTAGGCTAAAAGGTGGTGGCCATGACCCAAAAATGACCCGCTGCTACCTAGCCTCTTAACTATCACGTGAAGTAGGAACACGACTCAGAGCTGGAGGTCAATAATCGCAACTTGAGACTTTGGAGGAGATCTATTTCTCGAGAATAATATCTCTACAACTAGAACGCCTTTACCGGGCGGCCGATCATCCTCGGGTGGCTGATTATTGAATGGGCGTGCGTTGTTTGATCATCTATTTTAAGGGGTTACGGGTTGCTAGTAGGGTGGTAAATGCCGAGCTAACGCGCGAACCCAACATTGCTTTTAATTTCCTAACAAAACTTTCTGCCCTCCCGTCTCCTTTTCCTTACACCTCCTCACTCATCCGTCATTGTTGGATTCTTCTCGATCCCATCACGATGGCTTCGGGTATGTCGCCAGAAGAACGCGCGATATACTTCCAAGACCCGGGTCATGGCAAGGTCGCAGATATTTGTTTATCGCTCGGCTTTGGAGATGCGTCTAAGAGCTCGAGCTCGCGATCCTACCTCGGACTCAGCCAGAAGGCCATCGACTTTCGAAAGAATTTTGTCAAGGGCCGTGGACTACATTTGTTTCCTTTGCAATACGACGATGCCGTGGTCCAGTCTTGCGCAAATGACTTCTTGGCAGCAAACGAGCAGCTCTTCGACCCTACGGATGAATCACGTGATGCCTCCCGGCTTACATTACCGGATGACAAGGAGAAGTATGCACGGCACTTGAATGACGTATAAGAGAGCATCTTGCTGAATTCTTTCTAGGATCTTAGAAATTCTTGGAAAGCTGATGTGTACCCAAGAATCAATGTTTCGAAGAAACGATGAATATCTCAAGAGAAGGAAGAAACAAGTGAGGGCATTACAAGATCACCATGGACTAGAATCTTCCCTCTGACTTCACTCCAGGTTTATCAGGAGCTCAGCGAGAGCGAAATGGAAGAGGTGGAGGTGGTGGATGAATCCACAATACACGTTCAGCCGAAACAGCCCCTTCCGCCTAAACGGCCAGAGAATTCGAATGGAGTCGAGGCAACGTTAGTCAGCCCTTGCCAATGCACTACTAATGTGTCATATTAACCAGCGTTAGTGGAACGAAGAGGAGCATCGAAAGGCATCTCGAATACACCTACCCCGTCAATGAAGTTTACCAGACAGTATCCCCAGACAGCTGGCTGTTTGATGTGAGCAACTCCAGATTGCTCTGTAGAATTTTGACAACTAACACTCCTTCTAGACACAGCAGCCGTGGCCCGATAGTGAGCAAGCATTCGCTTTCCGCTATTTTCACGAACGGAACCTGTACACTTTCACGAAATCGAATCGCTCTCAAGTAAAGCGTTTTGCCTTGGCTTTGCAGAAGCGCTTAAATCTTGAAGTCGATTCTGCTCAAACAGTCGTCATTCGCCAAAGATGTAAAGACCTCATCAAAGACATCTCATCTCTTTGGGGCGAGAAAGGATCTGGGTTCCTCATAGAGACTCCAAATGGATTCGTCAAATCCTCTCAATTCGAAAATGCTTGGAAATTTCACAGAAACTCGTGGGCATTCAAGGTTCACGGTGGCCTTACTGACGGTGTCATTGAGCTCAACCAAGCACCGACGGCAACATTTAAAGAAGAGAATCCAACTAAAAAGAGGGTATGTGTTCTACGAGCAACGTCCTATTGATGAAGAGAACACTTATGATCAGCAGCTTCACAACATTTCACCGTCTCCTACAGATTCGGACCCCGTCATAAACCCAGAGCCAAGCGCAAAGCGACCAAAGAACAGTATCGAGGGTAGCATTCTAGCGGGATGGCAGAAAACGACTACACATAATCCAATGGGAGTAGTTGAGAATGGCAATACTCCTCAGTCCCCCATAAACCAAGTAAGCACAAGGTACTCATGGAGATCTATGCCATCAAGCTTATGCCGAACCAGAACCCCATGCCTCTTAATACTCAGTCAGCTCCGCAGTTCATACCAGTACAGTTCGAACCCGTACAATTCGATCGAGCTCCAATGCCAGCTCGAGCTCCACTGCCCACGGCCCCCACGCCTCCAACTGCAGCACCCAAAGCTCCAGCATTTACCCCTGTCAATGTTCTGCCCAGCAACGTCCATCCAACCGATCTTCAATTTCACACCTCTTCAATGCCTCGTACTAGACCACTTGAACGAGGCCCTGGTCCTGTGAATGCTTCTACGCAGCCGCAGCCTCCTCGGCGTTCACGTGAATCAATGCCAGCTAGCAGCAATAACACGCCCGAGAATGCTAACTATGACCTTTTAAATCTCAGTCCGTCACGACTTACTCGCAGCAAGTCCACTGGAAACTTTGGTATGTACCGTCTGCTCATGATACCAATGAAGCTCTTATGATTTCATCACACGCTAATCAACCCAGCTGAACCTCCCGGCCCAGGACCCCTAGAACCAGTTTCGAGGAGGGTTCTGAGTTCAGTTCCGAATGGAATTCAAAACATGCCTCCTCAGCTTGCTACGCTTCAAAGCTTAGGTCCTCAGAACGTAGCTTCACAAAACGGAATGCCGCAGAACGCAACACTGAAGATTGCAACCCCGCCATTTGGAACGCCTAAGCTTGCCGCAAACCCTGCTCCAAACAATCCCCCCAACACTACTTCCAACGCAGTTGCAACTCTCCACCCCAGACCACCCCCAGCAGCACCATATGCAATGCCAGAAGCTGCAATCCCAAACCCGTCTCTCCCAGAGCGTCCCCAGCAATTCCGCATCCCAGACTCAACAACAAAAACTCTCACCCCAGCCACCTCACCCACGGACTCTAAACCCGCATCCACTTCCTCATCAGTCGCTCGACCACTACTCTCCACGCCGCGTCAAACGGAGACCCCTGAACCATCATCTGCTACTGCGCCCCTCTCCCATCAACGCCTAACCTTCATCCTCGAGAACCAAAAGCGGTCTGCAGACCATGACAACCCTCTTTCAGCATCCGACTTCCGTTCTCTTTCCATCACCGACTTCTTCACGCTCTTCTGTGAACGCAGCGGTAGGGATAGAGAAAAGACAGAGTATCTAATCTTTAAGTATAATTGGGGGTACCGGGATAGTTTTGTGGTGAAAGAGGTCGGGAATGAGGTTGAATGGGAGGAGATTAAGGAGCGGGTGAGAGATACGTTCTTTATGGCGAGAGATAGAGCGGCGGGGCTAGGTTTGAAGAGGAGTGGGAGTGTGAAGGGGAAGTGGCAAGTCTGGGTTATGGGGCCGGAGGAAGAAGATGAGGAGTGGTGAGGTAAGTGGAGAGGGCTGGACTGTAAGAGTGGATGATTGGGTTGATGGAGAATTTGATTGTGCGAGTAAAAAGTCGGTCGTTGATTAAAAATGTGAGTTTATATTTTGACGGCCTTCGGTATAAGTAGAGTTAAAATAGTCAGCCGAGAAAGTAATATTTTTATCATAACTTTTCATTTGATTCTTGCATGCTATACTATTTTCATGTCCAATCATGGTCTCTATTAAGAATCGACCTATTCCAAGAATGTAAATGATCGAATTTGTGCTTGGTCTGACAGCACTGTGAGCTAATCGGAGTGAGGACCGAGTTCCGTCTTCAAGCACGGAGTGCGCAATGAATGCGCTGCTGTAGGCATCAAGATAAATTCCCATCAATACGTACCTACGTCTATAAAAACAAATTTAAAAGTTAGGAATCTGATCCATCTGCAATAAATTGAACCTGAACAAAAGATAATTCTACGATCCTCGTAACGATGTTCGACACCGAGAATAATTTATACTACCAGCAGCGCCGCCTAGAAAACGATCGCATCTCACTAGAAATATTCGACGTACCGCTCCCACCCCTCTACTACCAACCTCCATTTCCACCAGAAAATATCTAACACACCCCACCCTACAGCCGAAAATCCACTCCGCGCCCTGGATGCACGCCATAAACACGCACCCCGAACCAATTCAAATACATGTCCTTCCCAGCCACCATCCACACCACCTCAGATTTCACAACTTACTACTACGGACCCCGTCGCGCCCAGCCCTCAGACTGCATGTACGCCATCCTCACCCCAAGACACGCACGAATACGCCGGTACCATCGCGTTAGAAACCACGAGTCGCAAGCACGCCAGCACGGAGCTGGCCATTGTCATCTTCCCCCAGTTTCACAGGACGTATGTGGCGAGTCATGCGATCGGGTTGCTGTTGCTGTATGTGCTGGATCCGCCGGCCAAGGGAGGGTTGGGGCTGAGGAGGGTGGTGTGGAGGTGTCATTGGTTGAGTGAGGCGTCGAGGAGGGTGGCGGAGAGGATGGGGTTTGTGTTTGAGGGGGTTATGAGGTGGGAGAGGGTGCTTGAGGGGGGGAGGGTGCGGGCGGAGGCGGAGGAGCTGGGGAGGAGGAATGGGACGGGGGGGAAGGAGGGGGTGGGGAGGCATAGTGTTGTGCTTTCTGTTGTTTGGGATGAGTGGGAGGTGAAGAGGGGGATGGTTGTGGAGCAGATGGAAAGAAGGAAGTAAGTGTGGTGAGGGCAGAGTGGTAATAGTTTCTGGCTGGCCAATTGGTGGGTGGGATGTTGTTTTGTGTGGCAATGTCCTCGATGAAGTCTCTAATGTGATGAGAGAAGTGGAGTTGGGCGCATAAGTGGGAGGCAACTAGAAAAATGAGCTCATTTTAGTAGTTAGGCTATAAGAATATAGAGTTAAGTTCAATAGATGGGTTGGCGCTTTGGTTCATGAAAAGTAGATTTGTTGATAATATGAGTCTATTTTGTGAGTACTCGGCATAACCAGATTTGAAAAGTAAGCCATAAGCCGAGAAATTAATATTTTTATTATAACTTGTTTGTTTCCTGCGTCTCGTAGTATTCTCAAATCTAATCACAATCTCTACCTAATTCCAATTTACTCCTTCAACTCTTCCCCTTCGCCGCTGCCTCAATCTTCAACTCCCTTTTTTCTTGCCTATGCGCCCTTGCCCTATCTTCCCTCTCCTTCCTCGCCTTCCTCCACTTCGGTCCCCTATTCATAATCAACAACAGCATCGGCGCAAACCCAATAAACAGGAGCGCCAGAATCGTATACGCCCATCCCCACCCCACCCTATCCACCAACGGGAGCAACACCGCCGAGAAAACAGCCCCAATCTCGCACCGCACGAAATTATTCGCCGCTGTAGCAACCGACGGTTTCCCCGGATAGATATCCACCATCAACACATTCAAGATCTGAAAACAAGACGTAAGCGCATACCCCGTGAAGAACAAAAACACCACAGGCACCGCTACCGACACCTTCGCAGTGAGAATCCATCCATAGGCAACCAAGAATGCTCCTCCGACGAAAAACACCGGAAACGCGACTTCGAGACGCGCGCGCTCGATTGGGAAGTTTGTTAAGTCCTGTCGCCGATTTTTGATGACAGGGACGTTCAGTCTCGCGCACCAGCGGCGGTAGTTCCAGTCTACGAGACGCCCGGAAGTGAAGGCCGAGAGTACGGAGCCGGCGCCGATGGGAATGAACATCAGGCCGATCTTGACTTGGCTGAAGCCGTAGTTCTGAGAGAAGGCGACGGATGCGCCGGTGGAGATCGCATAGAAGCACCCGAGGCCGAGACCGGTGGCGATGAGGAGGACGGCGCTTTCTGGGTCTAGGAGGACTCTGAGTGTTGAGATGGGGTTTGGGAGTCTGAATTTATACTTGCTGGCGAACTCGGCTTGCTTTTCTTCGTTGATTTCTAGGCCTTTTTCTCTTCGATGTCGATGTCTGATCGTATCGGTGATGTTGCGAGAGAAGAAGGGTGGAGGGATGGAGCCGTTGTCAACGACGTTTCGACAGGTTTCCGGCATGAATAGAATCAGGGGTATGAAGACAGCGCAGGAGAATATGATTAGGAACCAGAATATCCAGTGCCAGCCAGCGTATTCTCCGATCACGCCACCGAGAATGGGTGCAATCATCGGACCCATGATTCCTCCGAGGGAAGCATAGGCGATATAAGTTCCTCTTTCTGCGGAGGTTACAATGTCACCCACGACACCGTTTGCAAGAGCGACGGTCCCAGATGAGCCCGCTGCTTGGATCATACGAAGGATGAGAAGCGCGACGTAGTTGTTTTGAAGTGCTAGACCGATGTTGGCGGCTGTGAAGACGATGAAGCAGTAGATGTACATTGGTCTTCGACCTTGGCGATCAGCAATGTCTGCTACGAATGAAGGTGCTATTCCTTGGATGACCTATAACTGTCAGCAGCTATCTTCAGGGCGAGGGAGAAAGAGACGTACCAAGAAGATCGTAACAGTGATGTTGATCTTCGAATTCGTAACATTGAGATCCTTGGATATCGTGTCGAGTGATGGATCTATCTTTGTTAGTATCATGATATCTCGTAGTGGTGTCAAAGTGGGGTTGATACAGACAATAGATAGCAGTTGCCATGGGAGAAAAGAGTGAAGCCACAGACGCCACCATGATGATAAGTTTCTTTTGTGTGACTGTCAAGATGCTATAGTCTTCTCCAGTGGTCGTCACTCTTTGGATGGGTTGCTCTGATGGAGGCTCTCTGGAAGGATCATGTTGGGCTTGAATAGATTGACTCTCCTGCTCGGTAAGATTCGTTTGTTTCTCGTTTGAGCTCATTGATATTTCATTCTTTTCGTCGTCCACATCTTTTATTTGGGGAGAAGTTGCTTCTCGTTTCGAATCCCGAGATGCATCGTGATATGGCATCGAAGTCTCCTTCTCAATAGCACCAGAGCTGTTGTCGGTAGTACCCGCCATCGGAAAAGGGGGCCGCTTGCGAGTCGAGATAGCAGATATTGCAGCAAGGCAAGTTCAGACGAGACGCAGATATCTTCAGAAAAGCAAAAGACGCATGATACAAAAGAAGAAGGCAAATCGTCTTCAGCCTCAAGATATATGAAAGATGTTGAAAGAAAGTGATTTGCTAGTCTCGAAGATCGGGTGTAGGAACTTAAATCCGCTGCGCACGGCAAACCGGCACCTAGGCATCTAGCCAATGGGGAGGCGGCATCAATTGTTTCGGAGCGAGAGCGCTCTCGGTTATTTCTGGGGGCCGGTTCGCTTCATCTTAGGAGGCATATCACAACAAGTTATCATTGCGCATCAAGCATTTCATGTAGTTACGATGGTTTCCGTTGTCATAAGTCCGCTGGAGATGATCTTTTTGGCATAAGAAATAAAGGGGATGACTCATCGTTGGATAATTGAATGCTACGTTGACACATGAGTGGTGCTGAAAAAGGAAGCTATTCATTTCGCATCGCCTAAGAAAAGGGGTAGCAGTAAGCTGCAGTTGGAAACGAGTCAGAGCACAAGTCTACTCAGGATGATGAACAATTCCATATGATGTAAGTGCCGAAGATCTCTTTAAACCTCCATCCCTTCACCAAACTGTCTCCAACCCGTTCACGCCAACTGGTCTCTCGCCCAGGGTTGTGATCCTGAAGCCATGTCTCAACCCCTCTTCCGGATTAGAAACATCATAATCCGAGATAGCGGTATGAGCCGTAACCCTATTGTCCCAAAGTGCAACGGTACCATCTTCCCACTTCACACGGACCTGTCCATGAGAGATGTGCTATTCAGATCCTCGTCAGCATTTTCCCTCATCTTACCAATAGAGACCAGGAAACAGGGTTACCTTAAACAGCAACTTTAACAACGCATCCGACTCCTCTTCTTTCAACCACTCAATTCTCCTCGTAAATCCCGGATTAATGAACAAAGCTTTCTGGCCCGTGACGGGATGAACCCTCACAATCGGGTGCTTCGAAATAACCGGTTCTCTCCTCACGAACTTTCCATCTCTCCTCGCCCCCTCCGCTTGAGGATGTCCAGAGTGTTCAGCTCTTAGCCCCTCCAACAATTTCTGGATCGGCTCGGAGAGACGTTCATAAGCCACGACTTAAGAAGCCCAACCCGTGTCACCACCCGTGGATGGGACTTGGAGCAGTGTCAAAATGGTGATGGCGGGCGGTTGATGCTCGTATGACACATCGGAGTGGTAGCCTGTTGTTGTGAGACGAGTTGATTTGGGCTGGGTTTTGATACAGTTAGGCAAGGGATTCAAGCCATGCCACTAAAACTTTTTTCAAAAGCTCTTCTTGTCAAATGAGCAGGAGAGCTAACTTCTCTCACGTGTGCTCCTAGACCTTACATAGTTGGTTCAGAGGCTCTCGAGTTTGCTTGTCATGAAGTTTCAATTTTAAAATTCAATGAGATATCTTCCTTTTGTCAATGGAACACAATACCTGAACTAACATCAGCCTCCTTCGGCTAATAAAGAGCATAGTCGTCACCGATGATGCTATATATCAACAAACCACTAACTCTTAGCCTTCTTCTTATCGATACCACAATCGCATCCATATATTAGCGTAGCCTTCTCTTTTTTTGACCAACTCGCTAAGTACACATATAGATTCTAATAAGCAAAGCTTCTACCATCAACCACTCGGCTGGCCGTATGGTTGATATATCAACAACGCTTTGCGCTTGGGCACCAACAGCTCGCAGCTCCCGATCATCTCCGACGGTGAGCGCGAGTTGTTGATGTTTTGCTTTTGATGTCTTGCTTTTGATGTCTATTTTTATTTTTCAGTTTAGAATTTTTAATATTTATTTTGCTCTCGTTTCACGCGAATTTTCGGATTGTGAAAACTTGGGAGGATCGAAAGATGACAATCACGGTAGAGGTTATCTGGCCCGAGGTAGATGTTGTGGAGTTCGATGTGGTCTTGGACGTGTGCTCCAACAGGCTGTCGTGCCAACATCATCAGCTACTTGAAGAATTGGCAAGATGTACAAATCTTACGTGGACATGCAACTTCCCAAAGTACTCTCCAAATTCTTTCTGCTTCTGTGCGCCAACGTCTTTGAAGTCCTGGCCACGAAAAACGACAACCCCTCGTTCAGCAATCAATAACGCCAGCTCGTTCTTCTGCGCATCGCTTAGCTTGCTGAGTTGTAGTTCTCTGATCTCAGTGCCGACTCCAGGAGTAAGTTTGGTGATGGAGACATTTGGGTCACTGGTATTGAAGAGGTGAGGCTTGGTTGCTTCAGCTAATGTACCTTTGTCCGCGAACTCGAAGGGTTCGGTGGGTGGGAATGTAGTGTTGTTGTCGTAGACTGGGAGATAGGCTGCGTAGTTGTACTGGTAAATTAGCTACGTTCAGAAAGGTTGTGGCTGTGGTGCTTACCCCATGGTGTGTCTTCTCGTTAAAAGCCTGCTTGACACGAATTTCTGGATCTGATACTGGGTCTTTAGCAAGCGAAGGCGTCATTATTGGGACTTTCGGAACAATCCGTGAAGTTGTTGAGGGATGAACAATGGCTATGCTATGTTGATGTGAAAATAAATATCCAGACTTAGCCCATCCTTCGTGACTGGCAAAAGTGTCTTCATATATCTCTAAAACCAATTGATGTCGCAATCCACTTGTTTTCTGGCGATTCTCAAACCCGTATGATTGAGTATTTACCTGCACTATAATGACTCTCAGCGAGGTTGTGATAGGTAACAGTTGTCCAATAAATTGTTCTGGACCAAGCCTTCACATGTCACCATCTACCCCACGTTTCGCTATTCGTGCAATGATATTAGGAGTGCTAGGAAGCGTGGTGCTAAGAACGGGTATCGGCAACGGTGGGCTGGCTCCAGGTTATCTTGTCAACTTGATTGGCCCGATCTGCATTTGGCGTAAGCTCGACAGAATTCCAGCCGATCACGCAACTTTCGTGGGATGGAAATGTTCAACAAAGTATCAACAAAGAGCGGGGTATGAGATAACATTGATAGTAAGTGGTAGAAATTCTTTGCAGGTGTCCCATATGACAAACGCATTTGATCTTTGCATATTGTGGAATTTGAAATGGGGAACTCAACGTAGGATAGTACTTTCCCTTACTATGAAAGTAAAGCAAGCGAAGTATCACATCAATTACAGCGCCGAGTGTGATAGCTTTAAGCAAGAAGTGAAAGTCTTTGAACCCGACGGCAGGAATGACTTCCAGTTCTGCAGGTGAAAGGTGTCGCATCCACGATTCGCTGTCCCGCAGATGGAACACTAGCTGTCATTTTGCGGCACAAAGATATAGAAAGACGGGGGAGATGAGCTAATAGAACGATATTCACAAGATAGGGAATAGAGAATCAACAACACTAGAATGGATCTCTGGAACATGGAGCGTTGATACTGGACATGTGAGAAATGAGATTGGAAGCGGATCATCATTCCTTGAACGATGATATCGTGAAGCAAGCAACCCTCAATTATTCTGATGGGATCTATCAAAGCCCTCGGAAAATGGTTCAACTTGATTGGAGAAGATGCAAAAGGAAGAAGTGAGGAAATAGGCTTTCCATTTTACCAGCAAGCAAAGCGCGAGACCGGTATCCTAACAATCTAAACTACCGCAAACAATGCTGTATCTCCAAGATAACGACTGACAAAGAAATTCGTTCTGTTCCATCGATTCCATGATGATGACTACCCATCTAGTAGACAGTAAGCTTGACAACAACATCCTTGCACTGTCCCAAAGCATGGTACTTGTCCAAAGCAGCCTTCGCCTCAGGCTTAGAGAAAGCCGCCTCAGCCTCCTCCAAACTGTCGAATCCGCAGACACCGAGACCGACAATCTCCTCGCCCTCGACGCTCTTGGCTCCCCAGACATCCTTGCCAATGGCACCCATCAACTCCTTCCATGCGGCCCTGACGTCGTCGATCTTGCTCTCGTCAGAGACTGTGATGCGGGAGAAGCGAACGAAAGGGTGGGTGGCCTTCTCGGCGGGGAACTCGGAGCAGGCGAAGAGGGCGTGGCGGGGAGGCTCGACTCCTCGGGCTTCCATCTCCTTGCGCTTGTTCTGGATCCATTCGCTGTTGGCGAAAGCTTGCTCGTCTTCTCTGGTTGCGAACGCTGTGGATGCAGATGTTAGCTGAATACTGGACCAGAGTCTGGAGGGGCAAGTTCTTACCAACGGTCTCGATGTACTTCAGTTCGCTGATTGCCTTGCCGTCGATGGCGACGATGGGACCGGCAGAGATTCCGAGAACACCGGGTTGTGCTTTCATCTCAGGAATGGCCTTCTCAATTGCGGCCAGGAACTCGGTCTCCTTGCCAGCTGGCACTTGAGGGTTGATGAGAGTGATGAAAGGCATTTTGATGGTTTTTGATGGTAGTTACTGGGAAAGTGTGGAAGTGGGTATTGGTTTGGATGTATGTAGATTGTTGATGCTGTAGTTGATGATGTTGTGATGATGAACGAAAATCTCGAGGGCAAGGCGGAATACTTATACAATTCGCGATTGAAGTCACAGACCGCATTGAGCCGGATCATCGGTCGTATGAAAGGTGCGAACCAACTTGTTCGCCAATTTGTTGTTCTCCGATCCAGATCCCGTACGCATAAATTGCACACATCCCAGACCCCAAGGTTTCTGGCGTTTCATTTTGAAGCTCGGATTCGTAAACTAGCTCATGGAAATTCTCGCTTCTGAGTTTGATTCGTCGAGAAGAGAACAAGGGATCTTGGGATGAGAGATATTGATTATGTCAGATTGATGCTATCCAAACTTCATGGCAAGGATCGGGAACGGAGCATATTTTGAATGCCGGAGGATGGCACAGTATCCAGAACCATAGGTGGCACGGAAATTTCCCCGGACGGAGCTATCCATCGAAGCCGAGCCAGATTGGATTGATCCGTATCTGCGTTTGAGGCAGCAGCTGAATTGGTAGAGTTGACTGGGTTGGTGCTGTAAGTGAGAGTGATATAAATTATGCTATTGATCCTTCGTTCTTTCCAGAGGTAAGACGGCGTATTCGCACGGATGAGGCTTGAAGCTTAATTGGACGTATACATCGTGCCAAGTCGTTCGATAGTCTTCTGAAAGAGACACAGAACAAATCGTAACTGTTCTGGTACATCCGAATTATACGAGTATCTTCATGTTTCGTCTGAAGCTTGATGTTGGGGAAAGGGGTTAAAGAGATGCCCCACTTGCTGTTTATGGTGATGATGGCAGAAAGTGAGGCGGTGTATTGAGAATCAGGGGCCGAGCCGTACCGAGGCTCTAACGCAGGGGATCTGATCCTCTTGCATTTCGAAGGATTGTTCTAAAAATGTTTGCATGAACCATCATTTTCAGCCTCAAAATAATAACGTTGGTAAATATCCGAAGTACAACACCGAACATGAAGGTGAAGATCAAGAGGAACAGAATTTAATTACATGTCTTGGCAGAGGAGAAAGCAGGATTCGGAGACAGCGAGACTTCCTCTACTGCTAGGATGATGTTTTATGCGTAAGATTCTGGGCTTATGAGGCATCTGATCTATGGAACATCGATTAACTTGATACTAATTGAGTAGCAGGTGTCGTAGGAATATTGAGGACTCATCGGCATATCCAATTCACGTGATGTTTTGATATGGACTGGAAGTGAATTTATTACAGGAAAATGGTACTTTCCAAACAGAGACGTCGTATTTCAGGCATAAATTTCTCTGCTCAACGTTTTCTGTCGTGATCCTTCGATATCTCTCGCTTGGTTTTGCTTTTGTCCTCCAATGTTTCAGCAAGAACCTCCATTTTTGCACGCGGGCTGGTGTATCACAAATTTCTCCACTTTCCATTCTTCACAACTTCTTGCTATCCATTTGAAGCTTTATCGATAAATCTTGGATCTTTCAATGCCCAGCGGTCGTTTCTCGCCTGTATCTCAGCTCGGTGAAGGCACTCCTAGTCATGTGACGAGAGCTACCCATCCCAGCCCGTGCCGGATCCGTTGTCTTCTCTTCAGGTCCAAAGACACAGTAAGCCCACGACCTTTACCTCGAAAGTCTCGAGTACTGACTATCTGTTCAATATAAGCTTTGAAACTCGACGCGCTGCCCTTGCTTCTCTCAGCTCCTAGGTGAGACAATAGCAAAGAACGCAGGACAGAGGTCTGCTACTTGCGGCCTATTTGAAGGTAACCTTAATATTGTTTCATTCATAGTTTTGAGACTTTCCGAACCTCTGTCTTTGACACCATCAAGTGAAGAGGGCTTGGAGAAATTGGCAAGCATAGTCACGTGAGTAGCTCTCAAGTCGATGATATCGAAGTGAAAGCACAGCTGCAACTCTTTCTTTCCCAATGAGAGCCGAACTCGTCACTTGCAGTACTTCGAGGTGCTTCCTCCAATGTCTCCTACTGTATTCCTTTATCATTAGATATTTGATAATCATGCTCAATGTCATGCCACCTCAATTCCGTTTCTCCTCCCCCTCCAGCCTCTACAGTTGGAACACTTGTGCTTTCAGCAAATGTTTCTTTTAGAAGATAGATGCTCTATACCATCTGTGGCTCTTACATAAATATCATGACGTATAGGTCCAGTTGACTTCCGATGGTCTTGAATACAGTCGAGTCATCTGCTATGAAGGTCCAGTGGTCACCACTTCTTAATTGTCACATATTCTTGAACCAGAGATGAGATTGAATAGAACAAGGGAGAATGTGGTCTCTTCGAGTATTATCATGACGTGCGGGAAACGTTAGTACTGCATAGTTGTCTTTGTATTCTCTTAGTATGTTGTTAGGGAAAGTATATTTCGATCAGATGCTCATTTTGTAAATTTTATTGACTCACAAGCCATGATAGTGTAAGGCGTTACTTCCTACGTGTTCTTTTCTATTCCATGTTCCAGCTTTTAATGCACCAATCGCGACCAAAGTATGCAAGTGCGAAATGTGGTCTGATATGTTGACGTTGTGAAAAAGCATATTCTGATCATCTGCTCAACACAGAACACTTCTGGCCTTTGATTGACAAGAAATTACAAAGTTTCTTGAACTTGTGTTAAATTCGTTAATTCCTCTTATTCCCTCTCTCCACTCTGCCTAATAGTAGGATTTTGGTTGTGTTTTGTTGTCATCACGAAGTTGTGGTTTGTGCTCGGCTGAGTTAGGGGAAAGTATATTTCTCGACTAGGGCACAGCACTCCAAAATCTTCATGACACATGAATACGAACATGGAATCAATGACACCTTGTAACGTGTTCCTGATGGTTGCAATTCCCATGTCTTGAGGTCAGAGATTAAATTGGATAATCGCTTTCATCATTCAAGGTATCCGTTGACAATGTTCAATATTGCTGCATTATGCGAGCAGATTGGGTAGGAACTTCGCGTTCATAAAAGAGGAATACCTTGATATCTACTACTTCCGGAGAATCATTCATCGTCTGTCGCATATCCCGAGCGGGTCAATTTCAGCTTCAATTGTCGATTCAAGCATGTGTGTGCCCGCACCGACATCGCAGACCAACTCCACTGCCTTCTATCTTTTTTTACTTACATAACGTAAATTCCATCTCATCTGGATGATTTCAGTGCTATCATAGTCTCGTCTCACTTCTGCTCTAAGATCTCTTGGGAAAGACAGATCTGCTTGATGCTCGCTGAAGAGGTCCCACTACAGATAACAGTCGAGGAAGCAGCAATTGACCATGCTTTATGAGAACGTAATTTGATGAAAGCTCCATTGCGAAGAACTTTCAAACTATAAATTCCTTCTCCTATTTTCTTCACATGTTCTCGCTTAAGCATTGAGCCCTTTTCTATGCATTCGTCTTTACTCGGGTTCCTTCATATGCAGCAGAACATCACTTCAGGATAGTACGACATGTTTCAAACTTGCCAAAAGTGCTTCAAAACTCCTAGACTTGCAAAGTATTATCTCGCACTGCCGATCTCAAGATCCGTTGCTATTGGTATCTCTATGTCGCAATGCTGTTCCACAATTTCATTTTCTTGGACCCGGCTTTCATCTCTTGTGACCTGAATAGAGTTCAACCACCTCACTGACAATATGCCCTACCATCTTTGAGTCACAGTCTGCACGCACACTACAAATGAATACTTGTCCTTTAATTCGGACATGTGAGCAGCCAGCTGTTCAAGTGGTGTATATAAACCCCCCATTCCTCCCACTTTCCCTCTCATTCCTCCATCCCTCCTACATATTTTTTTCCTCACCAAAAAGCGCATTTGCACCCAGCAGCACGTTTCACCAATACCCATCGCCATATTACACCACCGCCACATCGACAACACCGCAACAGCATAACGACAGCACAAGTAAGTAACCTCCTCCCGCATGTCTTGTAAACAATATTGTCGTCGTCCATGCTCTCGTCGTCGCTGTATCTGCTTTCGACCTCGTCGTCGTAGAAGTCTTCTTGTCGGATAACAGTGTGATCAACTTGAAGTTAGCGACCCCCTCGCGTTCGATTCATCAGAACAATATGAGTAGTTGTTCATTGTGAATTCGTAGAACTCCCCAGCCCTTAGAAAACCCCAGATTTTTTCTTCTGTTACAGCTTTTTCTTCCTTTGTGCGAACACTTTTTGCGAAATGCCTTCTGTGCGAAGCACTTCGCACAGTGAGCGAGCACTGCCGTGATGTAACCTCTTCTGCCAAGGTGCAATGACTGAGTCATGAAGACGATGAAATCATCGTTGAAACTCTATTATGTGGCTTACATAAAGGTCTTACTTGATGACCACAGTGTTCTTTCTACTTCTGAAGCTGTTGATGTTTGGTAAAGGTTAATCCCAATCGCACCTTCCCCCTTTTCGCATTCGCTTAGCTTAGCGCACGGCACAAGCATATGTCCCCACTTTTGTCTTCCAACAATGGCATTATTCTTTCACACATCCCTCATCCCCCATCGCACACAAAGACTTGATCATTGTTTCGATTGTTGTTTCTGTTATCTAATCCCATTCTCAAAACTTTCCTTCAATCATAATCACTGCTGTCTTGACCAATGCAAGCGTGCAATGTTGTCTTCTACTGCTCTCGTCTCTTCTTTCCCATCCTTGCAGAGCTTCTTGTATTTTTAATTCATTGTTTTAGAATGTTCTTACTTTTCTTCTTCGCTCCCTTTTGGTTGTTCTAGCAAGGTTCGCGATCGAAGATCGAAGCAGTGGTGCAGTTCTGCCACCAGAATTCAAAATGCTCCCTTCTCCCACTTTTTCAACGTTCTGACATTTTTGCAGTCGCCGCAATGCTTTTTAGCACATTGTATACAACTGCATGTCTTTGTTAGAGGGGAGAGTGTTCCTCGTTAGCCGCCGGCTCTTCTGTAATAAATCGTCGGCTTGCCGTTGGAAGAGTGTCTGAGCCCCAGTAAAATTGTGCCCGCTCTTCACAAATTGCAGCTCTGTATCCACCTCTAGCAAGTCTAGTAGGTGATGGTCACTCGGCGCCGGGCGTCGCACCCCTGCACGAGGAGAACAAGATCACAAGGCCTCTCCTTTTGCGATTGGTTTGTCTTGTTCAGCGCAGCCTTCGGGCTTGCACGTGAGTAGTCCTTGCCTCTTTCCTTACTTCGTTTGCTGATTGTATCTTGTAGTGCATGCCTTCTTCGGAAGATGAAACTTGAACCGAAAAGATAGAGGACAGAGGCTTCGCTGATTTGACTTCTCTATTGCCTATACCGCAAAACTCGTCGCAATTATGCGTTGAGCAGGCATTGAAGCTCGCGTTGACCACGCCGCAGCCTGCTGATATCTTCTTTCTGTAAAAACCGTCGGACTTGTCCGTTGTCAAGAGAACCAGTGTCTGAGCCAAAAGAAAATAGTGCACCCTCTCTCTCTAGGTTCGCCTTCAGGCTGGGCTGAAGCCGGGGATCTCATTGCACCCACGAGAGTCCGCACATCTTGTTCTGGAGCCTCCACGTCGGCGATGGGTGTCAGTACTTCCTTCTAAGTGGAAGAGCGAAGCTAGTGCCAGAACGCCCGGTTGGCATTTGGCAAATATCTGGTATGTCTCTGCTACTGTCCCTTCATTTCAACGATCATGCTGACTTTTTCAAACACTTCTCTCCGGGAGTAAAATCTCTATACCCTCGGGTAAGTCTCCCCAGTATTCCGCTGCATTGAAGAAGTATGCTGACTTCGGTTTCACATCACTTTCTGGATACCATTGCACATGCAACTTGACAACAAGTTTCGTTATTCTTTCAGGTAGGATTGGCACTCCTACCAGCACTTTGCACATTATGCTGAGAAGACGGCTGTGGATTTTAGATTCTTTCAAGGTAGGATTGGCCCTCCTACCAGCACTTTACACATTATGCTGAGAGGACGGCCGTGGATGTAGATGTTCCTAGGTAGGACTTCGCCACTCTTGCCAGCACCAATGTACACCGTTGCTTACAGGTCGTCCCGGCCGCAAGACCATGCCTCCTATCAGGTGAGAACTGGCCCTTCTCACTAGCACTTTTGTCCTTGCACATTTTTGCTAAGAGGACGTCCTGGCTGCAGGTTCTTATCTATTATTAGGTGAGAACTGGCCGTCTCACCAGCACTACTGTCGTTGTGCACTTTTGCTGAGAGGAAATCTTGGCCATAGGTTTGAAAGCATCAGGTGAGACTTGGCCACTCTCACCAGCAATATGTTCTTGGGCGCTTTTGCTGAAAGGTCGGCCGTGGATGTTAGTTGACTTCCAGGACATCCAGGTAAGACCTCAATAGTCTTACCAGCACCATCGCACATCGTTGCTGATAGGAAGTCGCGGCCGTAGGCCCCTGCTTTTGATTAGGTGAGAACTGACCCCCCTCACCACCATTACTATCCTTATACCCTTTTGCCGAGAGGAAGTCCTAGCTATAGGGCGCAACCCTTCCAATGTGTGTCACATGCATCACTATCCTTACTTTCCACTCTAAAGGTGAGAGTTGGCCCTTCTCACCAGCATCGTTGTAGTTGTGCAATCTTTGCTGAGAGTAATTGCGGCCGCACTTCTGTTTTACGATATACTGTCATTGAGCGTTTTGCCGCGAGTTTGCTATTGCTTTCACTATTATCAACCACAAAAGTAAGAACTGGCCAGTCTTACCAGCATTTGTGTTGTTCACCTTTGCTGAGAGTAGCTGTTGGGCATAGCTCCATGACTTTCTTCATGATATGTACAATTCAAGGTAAGACCCGGCCCGTCTTACCAGTAATCCTGCCATGCATAGTTGCTGAGATTACGTCTGGCCAAATGTTGCAGGTTCCTGGTCCTCTTTCCTACCACAGCTGAGTGTTTGAAAACTTCTTGTTCGTTGGTCCCTTTGAAGATGCGGTTCCAAGGTAAGAATTGGCCCATCTTACCTGCAATGGTGCAGCGAATCTTGCTGAGAGTACGTGCCAGCCGCAGAATTACCCTTGCGCTTCTTTCAACACCATAGTTCTCATGTGATATTTTGCATGACAGCTTTAAACAGGTGAGAATTGGCCACTCTTACCAGCACCATTGCACGTCGATGTTGACAGTAGATGCTAGCTCTTAGACTCAGTTCGAGATAGCCTAGGTGAGATCCACCATCCAAGCCCCATGATTCCTAGCCAGTTTTGTCGGGCGATCTCACCAGCGCATCCCACACCGCGCTGATCGGATGGCAGATTGACCTTGCTTTGCAATGTAAAGTTGAGTGGAAATGTCAGAAGTTACCTATTTATTGGGCAAGATGCTACTTGGTAAGACCTACCATTCAAGCCCCATGAGCCCTCGCCAGATCATGTGGCGGTCTTACCAGCACATCGCACAGCGTGCTGACAGTAGGATGGCAGAACTCCATATGCTACAAGGCGCAGCTTCACCTGCTGTCTGATTGTCCGTACACTTAAGCTGCGGGGCGAGTGCCCGAAATCTTCCAACTTTTGCAGGACATTGAGGTCTCGAAATCTGCAGCCTTCTTCTGTATATTGAAGAACTTTTGATTCCATATCGAAGTCTGTGAGGAATGAAGTCGATCAAATACCAGGTAGGACCTACCATCCATGCCCTTTGTCCCTTCGCCAAGGATATCGGGCGGTCCTACCAGCAGCATTGCACAGCGTTGCTGACAGGTCATCTTGTGTCCTAGCCTCTTCCTATATATCCTTGTCGCCAATGTCATCTCGCCATCTTCCATTTCTTCAGGTAAG
This sequence comes from Mollisia scopiformis, assembly GCF_001500285.1. Lineage (NCBI taxonomy): Eukaryota > Fungi > Ascomycota > Leotiomycetes > Helotiales > Mollisiaceae > Mollisia > Mollisia scopiformis. The sequence continues at coordinate 1,190,263 of NW_017263598.1, forward strand.
ACTCACTATCCATGCCCCTCTTTTTGGCTCGATGATGGGGCGGTCTTACAAGCATAATTACACCAGATTGCTGATAGGACATTTTTGTGTTGTCCTAGACTCTCGCGATAGTCGCAGCTTTGTGAACTTCTATCAAGGTAAGACCACTATCCATGGCTTGCATCACCTGGCCAGTGATGACAAGCCCGGTCTTACCAGCAAAATTATCCAAGATTGCTGACAGGACGTGTTGGTGTTGTCCTAGATTTTCGCAATAGTCGACTGTTATCTGCATCTTTGTGAACTTTCATCAAGGTAAGACCACTATCCATGGCTTGCATCGTCTGGCCACCGATGGCAAGCCCGGTCTTACCAGCAACATTACGCAAGTTGCTGACAGGACATTCGTGTCTAGACCGTGTCCATTGTCAATCATCGGCAGTACTATATTGCTGTCGTTGTCATTATCTTCAGGTAAGACCACAATCCACGGCCGACATCACTTGGCCCATGATCGTCGGCCCGGTCTTACCAGCACCTTGCACATTGTGCTGACTGGGTATCCGAGTCTTAGGAGCCAGATTCGGTTTCCTTTCAAGAAATACGGCACCCTTATTGACATTCCTTGGGGTAAGATCACCATCCATGGCCTCATTGCTGGCCAGCAATACGAGAGCCCGATCTTACCAGCAAATTGCACACCTTGCTGACCGGATGTGTAATCTTGGATAGTCTTCATGTTAGCTTAGGCATCAGCGGAGTACGGGTTTGCCAGCTTTGAGGGCTATTCAGGTAAGATCACTATCCATGGCTCCACTTTGTCTCGGCCCACAATGTGGGAGCCCGATCTTACCAGCACATTGCACATCGTGCTGACAGAACATCCGTGTTCTAGATTATGTCGATGGTGCCCGAAGCCCCATAGCGTTGTGCCGTCTTGACGGACATCAAGAGCTGTGCAGGTGAGATCTACCATCCATGCCTTTCTGTCATGGCCCAGACAGTGGGCGGTCTCACTAGCACATTGTACACCGTGCTGACCGGAAAACCTGTGTCCCAGATATCCTTGAAAGTTTATCACCCTGGTCGATCGTCCTGAGACTCTGTCCTTGTAGACGTTTTCAAGGTAAGACCCACCATCCAAGCCCTCTTGTCATAGCCGAGTCAGTTGGGCGGTCTTACCAGTACATTGCACATTTTACTGACAGGACGTCCTCTGTCTTGGACTCTGATTGCCAAATTTTCACGCAATAGCACAACCTGCTTTGCTGACTTCAGAGACCTTTTGCGAAGAACTTAGTCGCTCGTCACGTGCACAAGAGAGGTAAGGTGCGGGTATTCCTTTGCGCTAGAGACTGCTGTGCTGATAATATCAGATGAGGTGTCAATTCATTACATGGTGACTGCCTCAACATCTTTGGTGGTAGTGACCTTTGGGTTGGAAAGTATATATGGCGAAAGATGAAATGTAAACAAGCTGGATGATGTCACTGCGGGGGAGTGAGAAAAAAAGGGAGAGTGTATGTAATTTTATGAATCAAGAACGTTCATTTTTATATCCAAAAATAATAAATAATATAGTTTACTAAAATGTACTACAACTTCTATTTCCAGGTTAATTTTTTTTTTCTCTTTGTAGCCCGAGCACATATCCGTCCCTCAAGCCGTTTTGCGTAAGCGGCGGACTTAACCCAGCTTTGCCTGACTTCGAATATCCTTAATAGAGTTTCAGAGTTGCTCATCAGTGGACAGTCAACCTGACGTACAGCGAACCTGTAATCTTGAGAATAAATCTATGGGGGCGGGCAAGGCCTATGCACATGCCGAAGCGCCAATAAATGGGGCGCCAGCCTTCGCCGAACTCGAGTGATTCCTCACTTCTTCTTTCAACCAAATTATTTTCCGTACTCAAACTCTCGACAATCAAAGCTTGCTCCGACTACATAGACGTTAACCAGCAAATCGAACTTATCTATAAGGTGGGAGTCGACACTTTGGGTCGAAAAGGTAAACCAAACGCGTACAAACTTTCTCTCTAAGTGAATATCGACCTTCCACCCCGACCAACTCCACTATTAAATACAGACGCTTACAATGTTGGTCAGAAGGTGTCCTTCAGCGACGGCACCGCCTGGCTGGTCCGCTTCCCTCACGTTGGGAATGTTTGTAGTGAATATGCCGATGAGAAAGTTGCTATGGAAGTCGAGGCGATGAGTCTCATCCGCGAGAAGACTAGAAAAGCGAGCCTAGTGTGGAAACGAAGTGTGCATATGCATCGACCATGGGGAGGAAGGGTAAGCGAGCCTGACTCTTGCAGGTGAATGAAAATATACCATGCCTTGAATCACGCAACACCCACACCCGCTTTTCATGCTGCCGCCTTTCCCTATCACCCGGCCCTTTTGACTTTCTAGCCCCACTTTCCGCCCCGAACACGTCAGTCTAAGCCAGTGAACACGCCTCTGCGCTCTCTACAACACACGACCTATTCGCCTGCACTTCTTCGCCCAATGATGCGAGCATCAAGATCAAAGCCTCGTGCACCGAGGAACTTAACATGTATGGGGGCGTCCGCTTGTAGGCTGGTTCCGGGTACGTCTTGCGCCAAATTATATGAATCAGGTTCATCTCACGATTCGTAACCTCTCTGATTAACTTCATCGCATACTATTCACGAACTAGTAGAAGCTCGTTGCTAGCAAGTAATTCGTTTCAAAAGCTTCTTCATAGGTATGTATGTTAGCAATATTATTCATTGTTCAGTCCGCTACGAAATCTCTGCTTATGCCTGGCTTCTCTTCTCGTAGCTACTTGTACAACGTATCGCAAACATGTGCATTGAATATAAGACAACGACAATATACAGCGGTGGCTGTCAAAATCCTCAGTGCAATAAAGACAGCTACACACCAGGGCCTGAGTGTCCCCAGAAACCCTCTAATGGCGATATTCGAGAATGCCCGAACTACGAACTTAGGACTGGGGCGTCCAATAGGGTGAAAGGGAGATGCGAAGCACATCGCACCTATGTAGGAAATCTTTGGTGAACGTCTTGATTTGTTAAACTCACTATCATCTAGTTTTATCACAAGTAGTTTGAAATGGAGGAGCAAAGATCAGAAGAACAATGGCTTGAGGCGTGTAGTGGTTACATTTCCATTATATAATGCAAAAATCGTTCTAGAACTTCTTCTGCATTCCTGAAGCACCCTTGCCAGCAGCTTGTAATGACATCCCCGCACAATATGCTCGTCACATCAGGAAAACTTCCTCTGATGTAAAGCTCAGTAATAGTATCGTCCGGTATGCCTTCATATGGTCGCCCCCCGGTCATGATCTCGTAGAGTGTCGAACCAAGTGCAAACAAATCAGATTGAACTGTGCTTGGCTTATCGCTGTCAAGCTCGCGAGGTAGTTGATGTGATGAGTTCTCGAACCCGAGGACATCGCCGTCGCTGAAGCTAGAGAATCCAAAATCGCTGATTTTCACATGAAGCTCGCTGTCGAGGAGAAATTGGCGGGCGGCAAGGTCGGAATGGATTATGCTTTTGCTATGAATGAACACGACTGCTTCTATAACCCCTTGTGCTAATCGAATACGGCATTCGTCGGATGTATCGTGGTGGCTCCTTAAACAGCTTTCGATGTCTCTATGTAGTGCGTACTCAAGATCTACAAAGAAATCCCCTTTCGCAAGGCACTTGATAACTCTTGGATGATCGCCAAGGTAGAGATAAATTTTGCCTTCTCTTTGAATTGATTTCATAGCGAGGTCCAGATCATCGGAATCTGGAGCAGGAACTTTGCGAACTCTTCCTCCATCAACATGGTGAACATGGGTGAAAACGCCAACTCCAATGAAATTGTGCTTGTCCAGATAATATTGGACATCCTCTGCAATTTGAAGCTTCCGCGAAGTTAAACCCTCGAATTCTGATTGTGAGACATCAGCCATGTTTAGGAGGCATAGACAAGGTGGGTGCTATTGTTGGTGTCGTAAGGTAATTAATCACGAGGTGTTTAAGAGTGCGATCACGTGCAGCGCATTTCGGTATCATTATCCGGCATAGGGCACAAATTTCATCCATGAAGTCGGCCGGAGATTTCACTTCTAGCGCGCCACACGGCCACAAGCGAACATTTCACATTCGTGTCCCTTGTCTGGAGCCGCTTCGAACAAAGATGGCTTTCCCTATGACTTCGCTCTTGTGCGTATCAACTAGAACAGTTAATATTGCTTTCTTTCTAGCCAAGTGGTCGTACAGTGGAGCCTTCAAAATCCAAACATACCATGCAGATGGTACGGATATGCTTGAGAAAACTGCAAGCCGGCACTCTGTCAAATGCTTTCTTCCTGTCATCAAAACCTTATCAATCAGCATGTGTCTCTCCGCGCGCGTTACATTGCATAAGGAATCGATAAAGCTATCGTGATTTGTTAAATATGCCAGCGCATAGTGGGGAGAAGGATTCTTTTGATGAAGAATTACCGTTGGAACAATGGAGCAAGTTCAATGGGTTGCGGATGCTTGCTAAATACATGATATATGACCTGACTGGATGACGCCTATACAAGTCCACGTCAAAGTTGCAGATAAATCAAACTTCTGAAGTAATAACAACCCCATCAGCACCCTACTGCCGACTATGCGAACGTTCAGATTCCTATCTCAAATTAGCATCTCACCCCTCTGCAGGGAACAACAAAACTCACCAGAATCTTCGGCAACGCAGCCTTCCTCAAATAATTCTGATAATCCCTCTCTGGATTCGCAGAAACGCTCTCTTCAAGATCAAAAGTATTCGTAACCATCACACTCGTATCGCCACTCTGACTCCTCCCATTCCTCCTTATAAAAGTCCTCAACCCCGATAGCAAAGCAACAGGAGGTCTAGGCAGCGCATTAGGACCCTCGTCCATCTCAACCCAATTTGCTTCATCTGAACTTTTAGTTCTATATCTTCTCCACAGTCGCTCTTTGAGCCAAGTAGAGAGTTTGCGCGGGGAGGCGTTGGGAGCTTGCTTCTTCTTGCGGGATACGAGGGTGACGAAGAGGGTCCGGAAGGGAACGATGGATGCCATGATACAGGCTACGCAGCCTTCGGAGAATTGCCAAAATATGGCCCATGTTACGTCTACTTTGTCGCCTCGTTTGAGACCGCCTACGCGGGTAAGGGCGAAGATCACCATGATGAAGGAGAGGCAGAGGAATATGCCGAGGGAGAACTTTTGCTGGAGCTTCGTGCGAGATTTGCGGAGGATAAGAATGGGGATAATGGCGACTAGAGAGAAGGATTAGAGTTTTGTCAGTGCTGAGAGGGTGGAGCTTACTCATGATGTCGGTTGTGACATCCAAAACGGTGATGAGGATGGTTAGAAGAAGGGTCTTGAAGTAATTGTCTTCTGGGTAACATTTGACTGAGCATACTTAGTCAGTGTATGATATCTCGAAGAGCATTGTCTTGGACACTTACCAGCCTTTTCCCCAAATTCAGGACAAAGAATGAACGCCTCCACGACCAAGAACAACCAATTGGCAAGGACAGAACCAACGACGACCCAATAATAGGTATTGATCTGCTTCGACAAGCCATGAATCAGATGCCAGAAGAGCGCCAGAAAGGATGCCTTGACAGAGAATGTACAAGTCCAGACGGTACAAAGAAAGATATCGATGTACGTGATGGACGAGAGTATAGCGGCAATCTCATTGATGGGAACTATGACATCGGGATCCATAGCTATTGCCTCTTCCAATATGATGGTGTATATCATCTCAAAGTAACTTGCGCAAGCTACACCGAGACATATCAATGCAAACCAGACAAAGGCATCATCGAGCTTCAATCGAAGAAATAGGACGAGTCTCCGTATCGTGCGAGCTATGACTGAGAATGCCGCGACACCAAAGAGCACTGCAGCTGCTACCTATCAACCGTCAGTCCATTGTTGCAAAGACAACCGGGAAGCTCTATACCCTCAAATTCTTAAGCGGGATTCTCCCCGCGTGAGAAATAATAGTCTCATTCTCAGGCGTATCAAACCCCAAATGAATAGTCTCCAACAAACTCGACATATTGTCTCAGACACTCATTTAAAAGAACTACGATGCTCACACTGTACGAAAAGGAAAACGGGAGAGAAGGGAAACAGTATAACCCCCAAAGTAAGTGTGGCTTCACTACCCTCATGATGAGAGGAGTAATTGGAGATATTCCAGTCATACACGATTCTCGTCTGCGGCGCAGTACTTGGAGGTTGTCTGCTGTCAACTCGAGACTAACCGCACAGCTGCATATGCAGGTTTTCTTTCCACAAGAAAGCACCAAAATCAAAATATGAGGCTGTGCCAACGCAAACAAAACCATATAACCACACCACGGAATGGCATTATCTAGTGCGTGTACATGTATTCTTCTTGTACGACGAATGATCTGAGAGATTCGGCCCGGATATGCGTATCAGGTAAGACACCACACAGCACCATATAACACCACCACGACAATCTCGACAGGGCGGAGTGCTGCCCCGCATATCTGGGGAGTTCACGATAACGAGCTACCCTTGACGTCTGACGATATGCATCTCTTGTTCTATATTCTGATGCAGGGCAAGCTCCGCCCAGAAGATATGCCAGGATGTAGGAATGCCCGTGAAATCTTTTTGGTAATGCTGGCCGTAAAAGGGTCCAATCCCAGCTAGGCAGGACCTCGTTCCTTGGTTAGAGCTCTGTAGGCTCCTTTCCAAGGTGAAGAAGCTAGGATACAAGGCTCCCACCATCTCTTGTCTTACATATACATACGTACGTGGTGAAATTTGTTTTCTTTGTGGCTTCAAGCCTGCACCCCTCTCAAAATCTTAAAATTTTTGGAAACCAAAACGCCATCTTGATCATGGCATGGCTTTTTGAATCTTTGACTCCCGTCGTGGAGAAAGCTTTTGATCCTATCTTTGGTCCAATCCTGTTTTCAGTCATTGCTTGTTTGGTTACATATGCTGTCTCTCGAGTATCATGGGACCTCAACGTTCGTTCGGATTCTTTGGAGCCAAAGTTTCCTCCTACAGCTCCATATGCCATTCCTCTCTTGGGAAGCATTCCCAGCATCATATTCGACACCAAGAAATTTATCCACAATTCAACGTTCGTTCTTTTCCCCACCCTAAACCAATTCCCATTCCAGGACTCAATCTCAAGCTGATATCCACACAGATGGGCACTCAAAACCCCCAACCCCTTCGCCTTCCGCCTCTTCACCAAGAAATTCTTCGTCCTCCAAGGCGCAGCAAACATAAACGCCTTCTGGAAAAAAGAATCCCAAATGATCGGTATGACCGCGCAAATCTACTGTCTCAAATACCTGTTCGGCATGCCCAAATCCGCCCTTGACGTGTACGTCGCCGACAATTCTGGATTCAACGAAAAGCCCGCTCCAAAAGCCACGTTCAACCTCAAGATCGCATCGATTACCTCACTCATACCTCTCTTTTGGCATTTACGTCCGGCAAGCATTTCGCAGGTTTCTATAAGAGATGGCTCACAAGTTTCGAAGCGAGATTAAAAGGATTAAATACCTTTGATGAATGGATCGAACATCCTAGTCTTCTTTCTTTCTTTGAAAGAGATTTTGCCTTGGCGGTGGTGGAAGCGAGTTGTGGATCTATTCTCGAAAGAGAGAATCCGGATTTCGCAGAGGATTTAGCTACGTATACGAGAGTTACTCCTGTGTTGTCGAAAGGGATTCCGAGGATCTTTGCTCCCAAGGCGTATGGGATTCGCGATAAGTTGTTGGGTAATATTAAGGATTGGCATCGGAGAGCGAGGGAGGAGTGGGTACCAGAGTGTGTCGAGGAAGATGGTGATGCGGATCCGTATTGGGGAAGTGAGTTTATGAGGAGTAGGCAGACGATGTTTGCGGATTTCAGGGGCTTTGATGCAGATGCAGCCGCTTCTTCGGATTTGGGATTTACATGGGCGTACGTTCCCTCTCCCTCCTCCCTCATACCATTTACTTACTAAATCTTTCAGATTAATATACAACATCGTCCCAACAATGATGTGGGTAGTTCTCCAAATCCACAAAGATCCCCTCCTCCGGACCTCCATCCGCGCCGAACTCTCCTCCTTCTCCCTCCTAACACCCACCTTCCACCCCACCTCCATCAAAACCCTCGTCAAACTTCCCCGTCTCCAAGCCGTATACGCCGAATGTCTCCGTTTATTCGATCATCCCTTCATCCCTAGAGAAACAATAGAAGAAGTCCAAGTCAACAATTGGAAATTTCCAAAAGACAGCACCATCGTCATATCAACCCACGAAGCACAATCCGACTCCCATGTCTGGAATACCGGGATCAATAACTCTCACCCTATCGAATCTTTCTGGGCGGAACGTTTCCTCGCGTACCCCTCGGACCCGCTCTCTGGTCCAATTCTCCGTAGTGCAATCATGCCCTCCAATTTACCTGCTTACGACGAACTTCTCAAAACCGAACTAGAGAGTGGAAGAGGTGATGAGCCGGTATTTGCAGAAAAAGCAACGCTAGGCCATTGGATCCCGTATGGAGGCGGCGCACGCATCTGTCCCGGACGACATTTTGCCAAGAAAGCTATTTCTCATGGGAGCGGCTATGACGACGGCGATGTTTGATATTGAGATTTTGGCGAGTGAGAAGGAGATGCGGATTGATGAAGTTTCGTAAGGGATTGAAGTTCAGAGACCGATGGGTGCGATTCGGTATCGAATTCGGAGACGAAAGGAGGATGTGCGTTAGGGACGTGGAATAGAGTTAGAGTGACTACCGTGGGGTTGTTTATTTTGGATGGGCTGGGTTTGGGTATAGAGCGTGTTTCCACCTACTAGACTCCATCTTTCATGTGCTTCAAATGGTGAACATGGTATACCATCCCGTCTCAACCCCTCCCACTCACCAACCACCCAAACTCTTATCGAGCACGGCGCTTGGGAAATCTCGAAGATAGTTCTTTGGGGAAACGCTCAGCCCGCGCCCTTGGCATTAGGGCCGCCGATACGAAATAGCCTATTTTGAACATTCAATTTAAGGCTAGATTGTATGTATATGTATGTTAGTGGTCAATGGACATGGATACGAAGTATCCAATCCGGTTGTGTAAGGGCGAATATCGAATTGTCAGAAGCAAGAAAAGTGGTGTAATCTCACGTTAGATTTAAACGAGTCGTGAATAGTAGAGAGATCTTCAATGTCAATCAGTCAGCCTTGCGAAAGGCAAAATCGTGAGGAGTCCAAAGTTTGAATTATTAGGTATCTAGCTCTCAAGCAATAGCCGGTTCTGGTCCTTCTAACCCCAGAGGGCCCATGGAATTGCCAATTGTAGTAGACTGGGCATCTACCTGAAAAACGCAGTGTAATACTGTCCTCTCACACCGAGTATTTATTTCCGCAAAGTAACACGGCAAGGCAAATGATCAGCAGGATGAGCACCCGCCTTCTCAATCTGATATGCTCTTTCTCCATCAACTGTGACCAACCCCTTTCTTGGATGAAACCTATCGAACTCCTCATATGCGTCTTTGATATCGAATTCTCTAGCAGTCAAGGCAAGAATGACTTTCAGCTCGTTCATCACTAGGCCTTGACCAATGCAGTTTCGGGGTCCGAATTCAAAAGGTCTCCATGCCCATTTGGTAGGAAACAGGGGATCGTCTGCTTCGACCATCCAGCGTTCGGGTATGAATTCGTCGGGCTTGGGCCAGTATTTGGGGTTGCGTTGGATGGAGCTGTGAAGAATCCAGATCAATGCATTGTTTGTAGGGAATCTGACTCCGTTGTCGTCAACGATATCAACACCATCAACTCCTTGACGAGCTCCTGCTGCAGGTGGAAACAAACGCATAGCCTCTTTGATGACCCCATTGGTGTACACCAATTGGTTGAGGGTATTTGGATTATTGCTTATGAGTTCCTCGGCTGCAGCTGGGTCTTTTCCGAGAACCGCGTCGTGTTCTTCCCGGAGTTTCTTGAGGGCTTCAGGGTTCTTGTTCAGGAGGTAGTATGCGTGGCACAGACTGCTACTTGTGGTATCGTGGCCCGCAAATAGGAATGTTCGGATCTGGTATGTGGCGTATGATTTGAATGTCTTGTCCAACGATGGTGGCAGATTCTCGACACCTCCGTTCTGTTTCAGGTATCCGTCTAAAACTAGGCTAATGACCGATTTGCTGTCTCCTGCGTCCCCGTGTTCAAGGCTGTTTTTGTATGCGGCGTATCGCATGTCGAGTTCTTTGCCGATATAGGCGTTCATGCGGCGGGAGTTCAACCATTGATGATAGAGACGAACAGGATAGTATCGGACAAAGGGGTTGAGCTCGGCATCTCCCAAGTGCCATTCGACTTGGCTAAGCATTGCGACTGCCAGTGGGTTTTGGGTCTTCTTGGAGTTCAGACTATCCTCGCTGCTGAGAGTTAGCAAGAATTCCACAAAATTGGTAAAGTAACATACAGAACCAAGGATCCGATCATGTCCATTGTAAACCACAAAGTCTCTTCATCAAGACGAACCATCTCTCCCTTCTCAGCAATCTCAAGTAATAGCTTTCGGTATACAAGCGCTTCATGGACAATCGTAGGAACCAGTTTGAAGATATGTGCCTGACTGAAACCGGGATTGAAGATGCTTCGCCAAGATCTCCATTGTGTTTCCTCCATCGTGAAGAGATTCGGTCCACCAGCAATGGTCAGGAACCATCTGTCCAAGAAGTCTGGCTTCCTAGGAGCAATTGCCGTCTTCTGAGTAGCTTCCACGGTTGCATTGAGAGAAGCGCACACGAGCATAGGACCAAAAAATGGCCACATATCGAGGTAATAGACTCCGCCAGGAAACTTGTCTTTGATCATGCCTCCGAAGAAGTAGACAGGGTGGGCATCACTCGGCAGATCATCGATGTAGGGCTTCATGGCGAGCAAATGTCCAAGGAAGATGTTATGCTCTGGCATGGGCTGTAATGTGTCAATTGAAGGTCATCTTTCTCGGTTTGAAGGTGACTTACGACGCCCTGCTTCTTGAGTTGGACAAAAAGACGACGAGCTTGGTAGCCTTTCACGAAGACGTTGACGATCCATATTGTGAATATGCTGCCCAAACCAAGACCGAACAGTCCAAAGTTCATCAATTGGAAACCCATTTTAGTGAGCTGCGTAGGATTTCGCAACTTCCACGACTTGAGGCTGCCACGAACAGCTATTGCCAGGCTGACGTACAATGAGAGAATGACTGAAACACCTGCCTCGCTAAGAGGATATCAAAAGAGAAGCAAGAAAGAGGCGTTCTCAATTGACCGTCAACCTCGACGGCGTTGAGTCGAGTTGACAAAATTGTGGCGTGAAATTGAAATTGGCTTGTTTGTTGGTTGTTGGTTGTTGGTTTTCGAAATTCGTGCAGCCTCACTCCTACCCTTTTGATTGCCTTGTCCTCCACGGCCGCCACCGGCCAATACTGCACGCACCCGTTCTCAGACAACGAACATTTCCTGTTATCGGATTCTCGTTCATCAATATCCATGTGAATTGCATGCGAGTTATCTGCAGCATGACCTTTTTCATCCTTGCCAATGGGCATCTCGGGTTCGGAATGCGCCTTGGTATTATCGTACTCCGGAGATCCAAGCTACTGTGCCTCTGAAATGTAAGTATTTGATAACGGTATGCGTTGGTCTGTGGGATTGCATATACTTGCCGTATTACCCAAGTACCCGGTCGGCTTGGTCATGGGTCACTTGTCATGAGCCGAACATTGAGTACTAAAACTTTCAATGTTATGCAACTAAAATGAGGCTCTACAAGGATTGTGGTGAGATTTTACTGAGATCAGAATTACAGAAGTCCTGGACAAAAGAAGACATCCTCAACCCATCAGAGCATACCTATAATTACTACAAAAGGCGCTGCAATTCCGGCAAGAACAGTAAGCTATCTATATATTTTACCTCGACGATTGGAGCCGAACGCTCGCCGCTCCCGAGCGAGATGGGTTCTTTCGATCCGAGCTATCTCGAAGCCCTTCCACGTAATGTCTCCACGATTCCACCACCAAAAGGCGTGACGCCAAATTTCGTAGATCCAGATGCAGGCATTCAAGGTGAATATGGAAAGCTTCTGGTTTGAGTGGCTAAATTCTTGCGAAATAAGTAAAGTACACACACAAAAATTACCCAGCAAGTTCCAAGCCAGAGCGAATCTCCCCATCCACAGCCCAGGCCCCTTTACCCCTTCGTCCTCTTCGGCAATCTAAAAGCCCAATACAGCCCCAACGCACCCAGCACATTAACAACACTATAAACCATCGTAATCCCGAAATTCCTCCATCGATCCTCATAATAAATCCCCAGACTCTTCAACACCGCATCGACATCGCTCAGCGGGCAGAACTCACAGTTTTGCTGCGCTGTAAGATTAAGTAGAGAACCACCTGCATAGGACATATATTCCTTTAGATAAGTACCACAATCCTGACCGACGAGGGGGTTGAAATGGAGGAATTCGTTCGGTGAGCAAGTCAATGGAAGGCGGCCGAGGCCTGTAGACGCCATGCCGCTCACGAAGTATGTCAGGGGTGTAACGCGAAGCATCCAGATCCAGAAGCGAGGGAGTTTTGCGGGTGAGACTAGGACGCTGGATTGGAAGTTAGCAACGCAGCCTCTTCTAAAAATACGAAAGAGATTAGGATAGAAGAGATGAAGCAACATACCCACAAAAGATCAAACTCAACGAATATAACAAACTAGCAATATTCACCCCCAACGCCGCACCAGGTAATGGGGTAACAACCAGTTGCGAAAACGTAGATGTGAAAATCATGAAGCTCCAAATAAACAGAAACTGCAATCCCGCTCTCTCGTTCACCTCTCCAGCCGGAATATTGCTATTCATACCTACAGGATAATACCATACTGCATACAATACGACTGACAATAGTGTCTGCCAGGGAAGTTCAGCAATAGTGTTTGAGAGCACGAAAGCGGGCCAGGAATAGACTTTGGAGGGACGTTCACGGATTTCGTATAAGTCGCGGTTTTCGATGTATTGAGGCATGATCAGTTGGACGACGTTGCTGAAGAGAGTGAGCAAGAGGAAGATGGCGAAGATTTGGTTTTGGATTCCTTGGAGGGTGTTGGTGGAGTGGTAGAAGGAGAAGCCGTTTACTAAACCCTGAGTCTTGTTAGTATGTGGTATCCGGAAGGAGAGGGGAAACTTACTGCTGCAATGACGAGAGCGGATTTGGAGTATAAGTAAGAAGGAGTTCTCCAGTCTCGAAGGAGATTTCTCTTCGTCAGAATCCATAATTGGGTCCAGAAACTGCGAGCAAATTCTGTTCGTCCAATTGGGCTTGAGGTCTGAGGTGCAGGATGATCTTGAAGACTCTTCTTCGTCTCACTGATCAGATGCTCAATCTCCTTTCTCTCTTCTGCAGCAGCCCATTTGTCTGCCCAGCTCTTAGTATGGTCGCTGCTGGCTTTCGTAACTTCCAACAACCACCCCGCAGGATTCTCTTCTTCAAGACAACTTCTCCCACCCTGTGTCTCAAAATACTTAATCACCGTCTCGCATTTCGGATCAACATCCCCAAAATAAGTCTGCTTTCCATCTTCAGACAGCAGCAATAATTTATTAAACATCTGGAACAGTTCTCCCGACGGCTGATGTATGGTGCACAAGATCGCTTGTCCATTTTGAGACAATTTTTTCAGTAATGTGCAAATAGCCCATGCTGTATTACTATCCAGCCCCGAAGTTGGTTCGTCGAGAAAAAGTAACAGCTCGGGACGCACGGCAAGTTCGACGCCGATGGTGACTTTCTTTCTGCGTTCAACGTTCAGTCCTTCTCCTGGGACTCCAATTACTGCGTCCACGAAACTGCCCATGTCAAGGAGTTCGATGACTTCCTTGACATAAGCTAGTCGTTCTTGAATAGAGTATTCTTCGGATTGACGGAGTGTGACGCTAAATTCAAGAGCTTCTCGGACGGTGGAGGTGGAGAGGTGGATGTCGGCTTGTTGGGCATAGCCTACTTTGCGGGCGAAGCTGTGTTTGTTGTCGTCTTGGTCGCCTTTCACTATTTCTCCTCCTACAATGCCTCCGGGGGCACGATCAGCGAGAACGTTGAGGAGAGTGGTTTTGCCGGCTCCTGAGGGTCCCTGAATGTTGTTAGCAAGTGCTTTTTGATTACTTAAGATGAGCATACCATCACCGCAGACAAACTTCCTTGACGAACCCATCCTTGAATGCCATGAAGAACTCTCTTCGGACCTTGACTTGTCGGGATATCATAGGTGAGGTTATCCCAAAGAAACTGAATCGACTTTCCATGTCCTTCAATCGGTGTTGGTTCTGCCTCGTCTGTCGCGGTCTCGATGATCTGCAATGGCTTCTCGTTTGGTGTTTGAGATTCTTCGTCTTTAGAAGCTGTTTTGAGACTGAAGTGTCCTTGTGGAAAGATGAGTACTTCTCCTTTTGATCCTTGTAGAGGAATCCATTCGCTTGCAGCGAGGTAGAGACCACATAAGAACGTGCCCATGCAGATTATGACCCCAAGATTTATGTACACGTTAGCTTGGACATTCATGTGGGAATAGAGGTACATGCCTCCATTCGTGCTCTGGGTAGAAATCGAATACGTTGGTAATATATGTCGTTCCATCAACCACAGAAGATCCAAAAGCCGCCCCAGCAGCATTGCAGGCGTGATTCTCCGGACCAACATCTTTGTAACTTGGACCACTGGGGATAAATTCCGGACATTTGAATTCGCGGCCTTTAAACTATTCCACAGTTATTAAAAAGTTGTATCTTCATTTAGATCGACAAAAGCTTACTTCATTCGCCATCAAACTCTCAAAAGCGTATGTCACCGGATTGATGTACCGAAACCAGCTAAACCACGGATGCATATACGGGATAGGCAGAACGAATCCAGTATAAATAGTCAAAGCATAAACGAACACAGCTCCAGGAGCAATCGAAGTAGTCAGTGTTCTCGACATGGCACCGATCGTTCTAAATAACATCGACCCCGCAACCAAGCTTGTAAAGGCGAATAGGTAGAAGGTGAAGAATGCCGCAGGAGTTCTTCTGAGATTCGCTAAGAAATAGAATGGTATGTTGAAAGCAAACGTCAAGAGGAATTTGTTGGGTATATCGCAGAGGATCGAGGCGATGGATTCGACGGTGGGATGGTATAATGCAAGACTGAAATGCTTCTCGACGACTGGTCTGGTTTCCCAGAGACCTACACCCTGTTTATCATCAATGGCAGTCAAGTTCTATTTTGATTGAGCGGGAATACTAACCTCAAAAGCACCCGAGTAGGTGTTGAGCAGGATTGTAAAGAACAGCAAGACACCGCGTCCGAAGAAGCTGTCTGTCGTATCCGGCATGTTATAGAACATACTCCCGAGAATGATCGACACCATGAAATTTCCACCAATAGCAGACAGTGGGGTTTGGAGATCATTGCGGAGTCGTTGTAAACTTCTGACAATGCAAACATGTATTTGCTTGGATAGAGAAACGGTGTAAGGGCTTCCTTGTCTCCTGCAATTTGTTAGTTCTTGAATTTTGACGGCAATGACAAAGTGGGTTCGAGAATTACTCACATGTGAGGTGACTTCTGGGCCTTTCTAACAGCTCGATACTCCGCTAGTTGATCTGACTTGAATGAGAATTTCTCGTCATAGTCCGCGATGTCTTTTTGAAGTTGAGCTCGCTCAGCACTCAACTTCCAGACCTGAGCAAAGTCTTCGGGATTTCGAGAAGACCATGCTTGGGTTCCCGACTTGGCCATTCGTGCAGCCGGATTCGTGAGAGATGTCAAGAAATCCGCTGTAGTACTTCTCTCGGGACATACGAATCCCAGTTTGACGAAATATTCTTTCGCTTCAGCGACAGGACCAAAGAAGATCTCTTGACCTTCATACAACAGGATAACCTTGTCGAATATCTGTTCCAATGTCAATCCCACTTCCAAAACAACTTTCAAGAACATCAAGGGTACTTACATCATACATATCCTGAGATGCCTGGTAAAGGCTTACCAAAGACACAGATTGGCGAATAGTCGTAGACTGTCTCAAAGCTCTGAGAAACTCCAACGCATTAGCGCTATCCAGTCCTCTTGTGCTGTTGTCCCAGCATTGAAAAGGGCTTCCACCAACCATGATCTCTGCAATGCCTGCTCTCTTTCGCTCTCCTCCACTGATACCCTGGATGAAAGTATTGCCTATCTTGGTGTCTACCACACTGGATAAGTTCAGAGCCGAGAGAGTTGCGTTTTGGGTTTCGGCAGCATAGGATTTCCAGCTCTTGCCTGAATCTTCCAATTCATCATGGGACGTCCTTGCTTTGGAAGAAAGTTGTAATGTCTCGCTGACAGTGAGGTGGGCAATATGAAAATCAGACTCGGCGTGATATGTACATTCACCCCGAAACTCGGAATGCATCGTACGAGCAGAGATTCCTGTCAACCGGAGTTAATCGTTGGACAAAGGACCGATTGCAAGAACAGTTACCTTGATAATTCAGGATAGAAGCCTTATCGACCTGAAGACCTCTAGTCTGTCCCGCCAAGGTCCTCAAGAAAGTACTACACCCACTACCCGGCCTGCCCAAAACCAATAACATCTCTCCATTTTGCACTACGCCCTCAAAGTCGTCCAGAATATGAATCTTCGTCGCACCTCTTCTCGCAAACCAAGCTATAGTATCTCTCAATATCGCGCCAGGATAATTCGCAAACGTCTTCTGATAATCCGTCGCAGAACCATATCCATACACGTTGAGGCTCTGGAAAGCCACACTAGCATGACTGGCTCTCACACCTGAGTTGTCATCTTTGGCGTAGCGATTTCGTAACCAGACATCGTAGTCCAACGATGCGGAGGTGGGGTCTAGGTCTGATTCGGGCAGCAGGGTTGCTGTGGGCATTGCGCCGTAGAATCAATGGTTGGAGGTAGGTCAGAAACTGGTAGTTTGTTGAGAGTAAGGCGTTGGAGAGAATTGTGCCGTGACGCGCTGAATCTTGGGTTGTGGAGGGTCGGTGTATTTTAATAGGTAATGGTGAATTGGGTATGCTTGTGCGACGGAAAAGGTGGGAAATTGACGTAAGTTGTGAAACATAACTGTTGGTTTAATTTGGTTTGTTGGCAATATTTTAAGCACTATGTTCCGAGATGAGGCTTTCCACAGGCTGTGACTAATCCACAGCCTCTCCAAATTCCACAGGCTGTCCACAGGCTGTGAGAGCATTTAGCGTGGTTGCCTAGCTTATTTCTTATTTTTAAGGCTTTTAAGGCTTTTTCGCGGCTTTCCGAGTGCCGAGGTTATATTTTAGAGCCCGAAGATGCTCCGGATGCCTTCGGATGCTTGTGTGTGACTTCAAACTTCAACAAATTGTGTGAATAGCTTCAAAATCGCTCGATTCGGCCAAAATTCACTTGCGCATGAAACCTGCCTAGCTTGCAGGTGGTGTGGTGGGTGCTGATTGGGCGGTGTGGTGGACTACAGTGGACGGTCCCAGGGACTATAGCCTATAGGAAGCTTAAGCGCCCGCCACCGGCTTTTAATGGGTGCGCTGACTTAGCTCTCTTATGCTTAACCTGTGAACAGCCTGTGGAATCTCCACACCTTGTAGAAAAGCTTTTTTAGTCTCAAGGCTGTGGACAGCCTTAGCAGGTCACGCCGCTAAGGTAATCTTAGATGGCTTCCGAAATTTCGACGCCCCCCCGAGCACGTGACCATAGCTAAGTCAGATCGCATGCGAGCTCGCTTTTTGCTACGAGGCTACGATCATTTATTATAAATCTGCAGCCGATCCATAGCCCGATTATTCTTTAATTGTTTCTTGAACTTCTAATTGGATGCGATCGTTGGGCACTGAGATATTACCTAGGTAAGGTTTGCAAGAGACGGCTTTCTCTGTGGCTATGGTGGGAGTATCGCTCGCCATCTTGGCTACTGTGCTCCGCTTTGTAGCTACGAAAGTTGCTCGTCACAAGTATGGCGCCGAAGACTGGTGTGCCGTCTTAGCTACCTTTTTTTTCATCGCATATGTTACGCCGTTGCTGTACCGTGAGTTGCTACCTACTGTCTACAGTCTTCACTTTAATCAGTTCTATGCTAACCGTGCGCTTCCTCAGTCGTGTCGGTGATGAACGGTAGAAGCACAACGGAACTGACGAGTGCAGATGTCGTGAAAATGACAAAGATATGTGAGCTCACCATGGATAAGTACAACCAAGCTTCTTTTCTCCTCACGTCTCCACTAGGCCAAATACGTCATGTCGGCTCAATTCTGTATGCAGCAGCTGTGTGCGAAATTGTGTCTTGGCTTCCTATATTATCGTTTATTCTGGATCAGTTGGCCGTTTGTTTTGGGTGTCTGGTTTCTCGGCATTGTGCAGCTGCTCTGGTCCATTGTCACTTATTTAGTACACTAGTTCGAAAGTACCCCGCCCGAGAAGCTGTGGAATCAGAACGTCAAAGGCACTTGCGTCAGCGCTCGAGTTTTCCTTGCCGCGGGAGAAACGCCCAATTCACTGGTGGATTTTGCTCTTATTGGGCTGGCGGTCTGGATGGTGCAATCGATGCGGATTGATACTTTATCGAAGGTGAAATTGTCGGTTCTATTCGCCTTTGGTGGTCTGTAAGTACCCCGTACCGCATAAATCGTTGCAGTAGCATTGCTTATATATCGTCCTGTATCATAGTACTATCAGTCATATGTAGTATTACAAGACACTGTCTATGCAGGTTGACGAACCCTACGAACTATGCCCTTTCATTTGGGTGACATGGACTACTCACGATGATTTGATAGTATCGAGACTTTATCACATTTTAATCTTAAATATTCAAGTTAGCTAACGACTACACATATATTTAAAGAGGCAACTCTCAGCGCGCATACTAAGCGTAATCTTTGTTACTTCACAGAAGTGACAGAACGAGTTTGTTAAGGTCGAAACCAGAAAATCAGGATTGTCCTCAAGCAACGAGGAAGAGCTCTAGTGAGCTTCAAGAACTAACTTTATTGCAAATAGAGCTTATGGTTGTCTCATCCGCCCTAACCCGATTCTTTCCCATGTATGCATAAGGAAGTAGTCCGTAAACCTGGACAGACAATAGACCCCCAAGCCTGCTTGTACCGCTGCCAAATATTTAGAACTCGCGACTCTCACCGATAGCACATACGTCAAAGAGTCCCGTCTCAGCAAGGCCCTCGCAGCAGTCCATGGCTATGCATGAATGATAAACTAGGTGATCCGTGAAGAAAAAATATCGCCTCCAAATAGCCGCTTCCTAATAAGTCCAGGCTCTGGTTGCCCGAGTCGAAGCCGTCAGTAAAACAGAGACTTGTAGAAGTGTTGAAGCTAGAACCATGTTTCCCACCTTCAATCTTAGCTGATGAAGTCTTCGGCACGACACACCCGGAAGACCAGAGTTCGCTCCATCACTGGAGACCGCCACAATAGTCGCAATAGCCCCTTCATATATCTTGTCCATGTTGGTAATCTGAATCTGCCTTTCCTGGCTATTCTCTTAATCAATATAGAATTGGTCGGCCTAGAAGTACCAGCCATTAAGAGATCGAACGACAAAGATAGTGTCCTCGATGACTCTCGACACAGTGCCTGGGAGTATGATTTCTCCATCGTGAGACGACCTACATAGTGAAGAATTCTTTGCGGCTCCCCAAACGTAGCTAAGCGCAACGTAACCATCATCGGGATTTGCGGTTACTATTCGTTTCGTGACACAGTCAATGCATTAGCTTCAATCCAGACGATCGTATCACATCATGAACCTGGCAGCTCTGGCTATGAAGGCTCTTGCAATCGGACAGCCACATTTTCATCCTGTCGAGACTAGCATTTTCCTCGTTGATCAACTCCGCTAGCTGGAATTCCGGGCTTCCATCTTTACTCCGGACAGAGCGTATCGCTCCCCTTGCCATAGAGCGACGGCGCCTGACCCCTCCATATGCATTTCTAGAAGATCCATCGCATATGCCGAAGGTAATGGATGAAGGTGGGAGTTGTTCTGTTGAGGATGCAGAAAAGGCACGTAAATGATGACGTTTTTGTGAGCTTGTAAAATTTACCAAATTCTTGTGCCATGTTGCCGTAGAATATGTCAAAGACTCAAAAAGCAAGAACCACATCTTGAAAAGCAAAGAATTCACATCGACTATTCTGGAACTTTCTACCAAATGTCTTAGGTGAACTCGTTGCGGCTCTTTTTCTTTATATGGCTAGATTCACTATGAATCCGATATCTATCGACTTCTTCACGCTCAAAGAAAGTAAATCGACAGACAACAGCAGCGATTCTTCAAGGGAAGCTAACTCAACTTCCTTTCATCTCTCAAATCCTCATTCGTAAGTATTGTCACCTCCAACGGCCGATGGCATGCTTGGCAAAGTCGCAAAAGCTCTCTTGACATATTCACAACAACGCATCTTCCGCAGTACAAATTATATCCAACTTAAAGAGACGCCTCTTGACGGAACAGCTTCAACAGCAACGAGCATCAAGCGTTCTGTCTCCCACACCCAAGCACCAATGCCCGTAATGCGCAAGGAAACTGAAAGAGAACTCGAAAGTGTGCGCGATAGTACAGAGCGGCACAAACTAGCTCCAAAGACGAGCAAATTGGAGACCGCAATTTCCAGCCAATAGTTGATCTGAGCCGGCTAGGAATAAGGAGTGGCATTTGTTCACGTCACCAATGACTCAAGTCAGTGACAGACCGGCCCCTTGGTCCAGATCATGAGAAAACCAGACACGGATTTGAGCAGTAGAATATGATGGTCTGGAAAGCTCTCCATCCAAAACAGATGTTGAATTAAGATTTTGCTTGGCATATGGGCAATGTCATGGCGTGCGCAGCTACAACTCTCAAGTCGGACACAAGCATCAAGCCCAAGTCTGCCAAACAAAGCATCTATTCAAATGACAAGCCAGCTGTTGAACGGACCCCACTTCCCTCTTCCACCAATGGAGGTGATGTTCATGATGATCAGTCACCGATCAGTTCTCATGAGTTCAGTACACGCGGCTCTAGGACACTCATTGCTAGTGGTGATATTTCTGACATGTTGGAGAAGCTCCTTCAGTTCTAGAGTTCCCTGCTACCCTTTTGACAAAGCCAACATGAGGATGGAGAAGATCTTGGGGAGATATCTCTGTTCCTGGCGAGTCAGAGCAAGATTTCGAAAGAGCTCCTCGTCCAACGTTTCATCTCAATCGAATCTCCTCGACATTCTCGAACGCGAGAGACTAAGAAGAAGCAGAAGCACCATCTCTGTTCTCTATTCGAGAACAGAAGAACACGAAACTCCGACAAGCTGAACCTCAACAGAGCACGAAAAAAGCCTCTCCCCAGCCATGAGAACCACCACCCACCCATCCCACCCCAAAACCCATCTCACACAGCATAACAGCACCCGAAAAAGAAACCCAGACAAAACCAAGCAAGAAACAAAAAAGAACATCTTCCCCACTTCACAACCCACAACCCCAACGAGAACAAAATCTCAAAGAACCCTCTCCAGAAGCAGAACATCCGATTCGTACTGTAGGAGAGGACGATTCGGCTGAGACAGCATCTCACCCTAGGAACCCGAGCAATCTCCAGGAATGGACATCCAGTACGACTGACTCTCCATTCAGCAGTGGGCAAGTCAGAAACATTGCGGATGAAGTTGTTGGAAGATTTCAACGCTTCTGCGGGAAGGGGATAGTGTGTATCATGAGCGAGGGCGAGAGTGAAAAGGATAAAATCAGCATAGATTCCACAGCACAAGCCCAGTAACGTACAAGACCCCTGAGCCCATTGGTAAAGAAAAAGGAGGGTCTTGGAGGTTTCCGGTAATGAATGCTTCACCACGAGTGAAGTGTCCCTGAAAAGTGGTTTCCCAGACGAGGAGCATGGATATATGAAGCCACTTGGATCTGGAAGAGATCAAGGGACAGAGAAAGGATTGGGGAGAGCTTTCCAGTTAGTGAGTAACTGATTGAAAAGACTACAAACGTGATCACCTTCGGGGTTTTCACTGCCAGTGCGACAGATACAAGTGATTTGTTTCATTGTTTCGTTGTCATTATTCGTTCGTTATTCTAGGGGCATCTTGCTCGTCCATTGTAAAAGCCAACTCCATGCAAAAGGCTCTATCTGATCCATTTCACCATGCTCCCGTCGTATTTCCATCCATGACAAAAGCATCGAAGAAGCTATTGATAACCCAAGCAAGTATGCCAAACATCTACACTAACGGAAGCTGCGAGATTGCTTGTAAGAGTCGACGTAACCCTGGAATTTCAGCGAACGACCCCAATCCTCTCCGAACATGCTGCCATTTGCCTTGGGATTCGAGTCAACCCAGTCGGGATCAGGCTCGCCGAAACCACTGTACTCGCTCGCAGAACCAATTCCTTTGTCGTGCAGGGATAGCAGGGTGCCGAACGCCGCGCCAAGAATAGGAGCAGCTGCTTCACCAACACTCATCTGATCCATCTCCTTGGCAGTGACCTTTCTGGGGATGACCGATTCGGTAAACTTCTTGCGGGGAGGAGGAGGAAAGGCACCAAAGGTCGTCTCTCTAGCTACCAAGCGCTTTCGCATCTCTTCCGTATGATCATCCATACTCATACCCCACATACGTCGTTGACCGTAGTAGAACCAATCATCTAGTACCTGCTCCTTGCTCACACTACTTTCTCTCTCTGGTAGTCCGGAAGCGATGTCCATTGTGGATTGATCCTTGCGCGACAGTTGTTTGTATTGGTGACCGAAGGTAGGCGGAAGACCGTAGGGGAAGTATTTGTGGGCTTCGGTATCGGGCATGGTATCAACAACCTTGACTGGTTGATATCGGTTGTATTTGTCGAGATCCGCAACTGGAACCGGCGTGGGTTGTCCTGGAATCTGTGCTGCTTGTTGGTAGCCCCAAGTATTGCTTGCCTGGTGTGTTCCCATTGAGTTATACCAATCCGAACCTTCCCATCTTGACGGAGCCGTGTTGTCTTGTGCAACAATGGTATTTGTGATGAGGGAGGGCCGCGCTTGACGCTGACCAGGGGGTCCAGCGGTTAGTGGTTGAGGGTATCCATATGGTCGACTGGGTAGGGGAGGAGCTTCTTGATAGCCACGGCCTTCAGGTCCAAGAAGAGGATTTGATTGTGGTACAGATGGACCGGAGATGCCTGGAGGAGGGAATTGATACTCTCGATTCAGCTCGCCAAGAGGATTGGCAGATGAGGGTTGTGCTCTTGTTGCAGAAAACATAGACAAGCGTTCGCGAGCATATTGCTGATTCGGATTCTCGAACTTGGCCATACGTTGGAGGGTCTGCATTCTGTCGAGGCCTTGGACAGCAGTAGCCTGGGATCGACCACGAGCGTCCTCATCGCACGACTCCTTGACATTGAATGTTTGATGCCTCGAGACCTGCTGCAAGTTGGACCGCTTCAAGGGCGAAGAGGCGTTCGAAGCCACAGATTGAACACCATTGTATGTACCGTATTGCATCATCAAACTGTCCCTCTCTTGTTGCGACAACATTGGCAAAGAGTTCTGGTCCAAGCCCTGAACTGCTTGCACTGCTTGCACTGGTGTAGCCTGCTCGTGCTCCATATTTGGAATTGCAGGTTGGAAGGTTCGAGGGAAGGAATTCTGATTACCGGGGTTCGAGGGACGGGCACTGAGCTGTTGAGCGTAATGCATCGAGTTCGACATATTAAGAGGAGGTGGAGGACCGCGTCTTTGCGCCGAGTGAGGTTGCAGACCTTGAAGAATGGACATTAGAGGACGTCGGTTCGCGCCTTCTCGTTGAATACGGTTGGGGGCTGATAGTTGAGGAAGAAGGTTTGGATTGACAACAGACCCAACTGTTGTATAGGCAATGGGTTGGACAGGCTGTGGTGTGATGGGGACAGGTTCTGGAGATTCATCTGCGGATTTGACAGAAGAGAGATCGGGATCCCAGTCCAAGCTGTCAAAAGCATCCTCACCCGGCTTCGAGATGGGAATAGGCGCCATGGTAGATTGACTCGCGGTTCTGACCGTGTATTGT
This sequence comes from Mollisia scopiformis, assembly GCF_001500285.1. Classification (NCBI taxonomy): domain Eukaryota; kingdom Fungi; phylum Ascomycota; class Leotiomycetes; order Helotiales; family Mollisiaceae; genus Mollisia; species Mollisia scopiformis. The sequence continues at coordinate 1,214,347 of NW_017263598.1, forward strand.
CGGCTTTGTAGGTGTATTGGCTGAAGAGACGACAGTCACGGAAAGGAAGAACGTGACACCGGAGAACAATCCGGATGATGGAGGAATCGAACACAAACAGAAAACAAGCGGAGCAGGGCTAACTAAGGGTTTGAGCCCCCACGATGCGATTCCGACCTGATTTGGAATCTGGGGAAGGAAGATTGGAAGATCTGACCGTTTTGGAGCTTCGATCTAACCACATTTGCCGACAGCGCTAATTGGCCAATGACTGTTGACTTTCTTTCCTCTCCTTCACTCTCTGTATCTGTATTGTAGACAGGAATCCATCATTGCAATTGCTGCGAAGAAAGGAGAGGAGAACATCACCTACTAAAATCGCAGAAGGTTATCGTTTTCTTTTGCAGGACATAAGGCTGCAATGCAAGGCTGATGATGCATGAAAGGCCACACATTGACCAGGACGTACAATCATGATTGCTGCAGTCTTCGAATAGCAAAGGATTGGGCACAAAGAACGATAATCGACAACAGTGGACGCAATGCGGGACGAAGCAGAAACTCACAGTCTGCAGTGGCAGTTCTGGTCCAGAAAGGCTACTTTGAAGGTATCCCTACCTGCATCTCACTTTCCACAGATCAGATGCTGCAAGACAGTCCTTTTGGCATTTCACAAGCCATAGAATACACACTGATGTACATTGTTGGCTCAAATGCTACCATTGTCTGGCTCTCAAGTCTGTCTGGCCATCTTCCACAACCTACCAAAACCCCTTCCCTCTCCCCTCCTCCCTTTTCACTGCCTCTTCAGATCCCATCCACTGCCTTGCGCGGCATTATGGAGGCTTGCCTGCTAGAATATCAACTTTTCAGTCCTTTCTCAGCAAATCTAGTCTGCGAACTGTGGGGTACGCACTTTGTTCATGTTGACAAGCAACGATCTTCAATGCTTAGTTGCAGATTCCGGCTTTGTTTTGCCATCCAAGTTTGTGGCACTTCCTTTGATTGTCAATTTATACCATCACACTCCATATAGAGGATTCCTTGACATTTGACTTGCTCTGTAACTTGGAAACATCAAACAGATTCCCTCCAAGAGACGTATGCAGAGTGCATCGTCTCGAAGATGCTCCTCGTTTCTTTCAACCAGCGATCTACATCTCGTACCTTAGGGGTTAAACCAGAAGGATTGCCCTTCAGTTATTCATTGTTATCACTGACCACAGGTCAAGCAAGCCGCCACCACCAGCAGAGCCGCCCAAGGGCTGAATTCTCCTCTTTACAGCATACTGAAAGTCCACGCAGATTTCAGATGAGAAAATTCACGGAGTTGGCTCTTGTGCATTGACTTCATGGCCGTCGATGGTGTTGAGCAGTGTTGTTGTATGTGATAGAGCAAAGAATTGTTGGAAGATATGTCGTCAAGTGAGTAAGTCCAGGCAGCTAGGGAGAATTTGTCAGCACGCCAAACCGGCGGCAGCCCCAGCAGGAAATGCTGCACGCGCACACTTCCAACACTTCCAACACTTCCAACACATCCAACACATCCAGCTCCTCTCCGACCGACCCATGCAGTAATGCAGTGGCACAGAACTATCGCCGAAATGCGATGCATACCTTCCTCTTCTAGCTGCGACTCCGGTACCTAGGCTTCAAAGCAGGACGAGGAAGCTCGTGGACATGCGGTCAATATCCCAAGATCGAAGAAGCTGCGTCACCCTGGGCCAGATTGCAACACCATATCGCAAGGCGAAGCCCACAATGCTCGCAAGCGCGATGAAAGGGACGGACACGTTGCCAAGAACCATAAATCCATTGGGCCCGATCTACGTGGGGTACAAAATACCACCAACGTGGTACATGCTACTGCAGAGACTACACCAGACTACTAACGCTATCGCCGGCTGGACCCAGCCGGCACACAATTGATAAGAAGAGGAACATCGCCCGAGGCATACCTTATAAAGAGACCTCTGCAAGCAATCGCGAAGAATCCAATTCGAAATCGCATCTCAGTACAGCCAAGCTTATACCTCGATACTGTAGGGACAATGGCAGACGAGAAGTTGGATCAAAGGCCCTCTCCAGATTCCCCAGAGTCTGCGCCAATTGTTACCAGCAAGCGCCAGCGACTCTCTGACATCTTTACAATTGTATGCACATACTTCCTGCCCTAAAGCTACCACTGACTCTTTGCAGATTGCTTCTGGCGTTGCCCTCATCTCAGATGGCTACTTCAATAACATCATGACCATGGCGAACGTCATCCTTGCGAAAGAATACCCCAAACAGTACACCGCAACAGTCAAGACCCGAGTCTCGAACGCGCTGTTAGTTGGAGAGATTTTTGGGCAGGTGATCGTGGGCTTGACATGCGACTACTTGGGTCGAAAATTTGCTATTGTCACAACCACAATGATGATCGTTATTGGAGGAATACTGGCTACAGCTTCGAATGGATACACAATTGAAGGGTACGTCGCATAGCGATATTGTGTGGCATGATACTGATAGGATACCAGCATGTTTTGGATGATGACTGTCGCCAGAGGAATCGTAGGATTTGGTGTTGGTGGTAAGTGATTCAGGAGCAAAGAATATTGAAATGCTTCTAACTTTTCTTCTAGGCGAGTACCCCGCCTCCTCCACCTCAGCATCAGAAGCAGCCAACGAACATTCGCTCAAGAACCGGGGTCCGATCTTCATTCTCGTAACGAATCTTCCGCTGTCATTCGGAACTCCTCTTGCGGTTTCAGTCTTCCTCATAGTCTTCTCAGCGTGCCATCAGGCCCACTATAGCACTGTTTGGCGGGTGTGTTTCGGCATAGGATGCTTGCTTCCCCTGTCAGTTTTCTACTTCCGGATCCGAATGTTGAACAGTAAGCTTTACCGACGTGGCGCAATCAAAAAAGACGTCCCCTACAAACTGGTTCTTCGATACTATTGGAAGTCCTTGATTGGGACGTGCGGTGCATGGTTCCTCTACGACTTTGTTACATTTCCGAACGGGGTCTTTTCAGGTACCATCATTGCGTCTGTCATCCCCACGTCGTCAAAGCATGTTATACTTCAGACAGCGGAATGGAATCTGCTCCTTGGATCCCTTGCACTACCGGGAGTCTTCCTAGGTGCGTGGCTGTGTACCATCATTGGACGCAAGAACACCATGATGCTTGGCTTCTCCGGATATCTTGTCTTTGGTCTCATCATCGGGTGTGCCTATGATAAGATCACGAAGATCGTGCCTTTGTTCGTCATTTTCTATGGACTGATGCAAAGCTCTGGAAACCTAGGTCCCGGAGACATGCTTGGTCTCATCTCCTCTGAATCGTATGCCACTTCTGTTCGCGGAACGTGTTATGGTCTATCCGCTGCCGTGGGAAAAGCCGGTGCTGCCATTGGTACTCAAGCCTTTACTCCAATCCAAACCCATCTTGGAAAGAGGTGGACTTTTATTATCGCAGCAATTGTCGGAGTTCTTGGGGTTCTTGTCACTTATTTCTTTGTGGAGCCTCTGACGGACGAAGATTTGAGTGCTCGAGATTCAAGGTTCCGCACCTATCTCGTTGAACATGGATGGGATGGGGTGATGGGAGAAGCTGATCTGAAGGCTTTGGCTGACGATGGCCAGGTCCCAGGTGAGGGTATCGAACATGAGACTGTTTTGGCAAGCGAGAAGTAGTTCTCCTCTTGGCTATAGTTCTCGAGGAGAAATATACCTCCACAAACAATGTTATTGAAGCAACTACCAGTCTGAGAATTTACAGGGTCAAACCTCTCGTCTGGAAAACTTATCTACCGGGGTTGGTGCATTCCGGTCTTCTGTTCCTTCTCCACTGGCTGTCAAAAGCGATCTGAAACATTATCCTCGGCAGTTTGTTTCACGACCAACACTATCTCTACCCGTGATTTGCCCAATACGTCGGTATCTTGAGGTGCCTACACACGGACTGAACGTTTCAAACGCCAAGTGGTCTCGGTTACGTAGAGGCCGGGGGCTATGGCCATATCGTACAATCCAGACACGGCCAAGTTGCAAATCCTCTCGGCGATGTTTCTATATTCATCTTTAAGGTAGGAAATCCCCCACACTGTCTTCCAGATGAATGGTCCGGAGAATCTGAAGTGAGACCCACGATCGACGGAGACAGGTTGTGTGCCGAAGCTTTTCGACAGCTGCAATGGCGATCCGTGCTTAAGGTTTGCCGGGTGCTTTGAGACGGATTGTGCTTCTTTTGGAACCAGGTCGTTGCACTGGGCCTCCACATCCAGTTTCTGGTTGTGGAGTCAGTCCTTATCTGTAGCGTCGACGAGTCTTCATATAGATTGTTGACCCACAAACTACGATCAGCAGTGGTTTGCACTTGTTTCCTTGTGTTGAGGGGTAAGATGGTTATGATGGAACTGATTCAAGGTGATGAGGAACACCTCTGGCAGCTTGCTAGAAGGGACGACGGTGACGACGATGGAGATGATGATGGCAATTCTTCAACAACCACAGATTCCTCTTCGACGCCAACTCCAGCTCCTCCTTCTGGTCCGCCGCCAAAACCAAAGCCAAAACCATCTCCAGATACGAATACCAATACCGTCACGTCCTCAACGTCGATGATAGTGGTCGCTACATCCACTTCGACCACAGTCAAAACGTCTACCTCGTCTGTAAGTTCTCGATGTCGCGTCTAGATTCAGGTGATCTGATAAGCCTCAAGCCTTTCAGCCAAACTTTCAGTGTTACACCTTTCCTTACCATATCATCTACCTCCACCACATTCTCGACCCTTCAACTATCGTCCACCCAAGGCCAGCATGGGTTAGCCTCCGCAGCACCTATTCAATCATCTGCGACATCCACGCCAAGTTCGGCCGCTGATGGCATATCAGACACTTCAAATGACAGTACGGGCTTCTTCATCGGTATCGGTGTAGCAATCGGAGGTGAGATCCATTCATTGGAACTTTTAGTCTCTGACCGACATTCTCCTCACATGTTCATCCTCTCTAACACCCTCCAGCAAGCGCAGCAATAATCCTCTCAGCCCTCTACTTCCTCTACAGACACCGCCGTACCCGCAATCGCTCCATCTCCAGCACCACTCAAACACACTACCACACACATCACCACTCCGACGCTTCAGTATACAGCGCTCAATTCACCCTCGCGAAAGGACCCATCACGCCTGTATCCCCCATATCAACCAACACCTACCCAACTCCCGGCCCACCCGTCCCCTCAAAATCCACCGTCGCCGACCCCGACGAAATCCCATCATCCTTCCACCCCGACGGCCTAGGCAAACACCCCGTAGTCCACGGGCCCCCTCATCCTCCCCTCTTATTCACCCCCCAAAGCGTGTTTCTCAAAGAACAAAAAGTCTCCACTCCCGTCACGGTGTCGACCGGAATCCTGAAACCCACGAATTCGAATTCGAATTCGAAAGAGCAGAAGAAAGCATCGGCGAAAACAAGAGCAACGTCTGCGCCAATAGGGGTCGATGTATTGAAATACGAGAGGGAGCGCGAATTAGCGGCAGAGGTGGAGAAGGAGAGTATGGGGAAGGAGTGGGAGATTGCGAGGAAGAGGGGCACGGGGGAGGGCAGTGTGGGGGCTGGGAGTGTGGAGAGTTTGCCGAGGTGGAGGGACGCGGTTACGTGGGTTCGGGATCAGAGGGCGAGGATGTTGGGGAGGGAGAGGTTGTGATGTTCGTTGGTGGTGGAGGAAGGTTTTTTTCGAAGTTTGTATTTTAGTTTCGCTTCTATGTAGGAATGGAAATATTTGAATAAGCTATGTAGAGAGTTGAGAGCGAGCTGTCTAGTCTTGTCTTTGCTACTTTGTGCGTTAACTAATGGGAGTGAGAGATAAAGAGTGGCGATCAAATCTTGACATCATTGCCAAGCCCGAGGGTGTCTTGATCTTACGGAATAGGGGCTCGGTAATGTACCCAGTCTCGAAGGCTTATTATGCCCCCTATTCTAAGCGATGTCAGACTAACCACAACTCGCATTCAGAATCCTGCGCTAACCCAATTTCGCATTTTTACCTGCGAGCAAAAGTATAATTTCACAACTTTACGGACATAGGTCTTTAACATGAGCTATTCCATAAAATAAGAGTCCTTACGGGGCAATGATCACGCCGAGAATCGGCCTTGAAAGTATATCTTATCCGAGTCGGATAGTTCATTTTCGCCCAGACCGACAAATTGTGACAATCAATATATGTCTATCCACTCCCCGCCAACACCTCGATCACTGCTGAGTTCTTTCATCTAAGCAAATCAAATTTCTACTCTTCATGCCTTCAATCACAGAACACCACGTCCTAATCGTCGGCGGAACCTCAGGAATCGGCTTCGCAGTCGCCGAACTGGCCTTAGCATCCGGTTGCACCGTAGCAATCGCCTCATCAAACCCAACCCGCATCTCCTCCGCCATCATTCGTCTCCAAGCCTCCTTCCTAGACAAAAAGTCCCTAATCTCCGGCCATGAAATCGATCTCCAAACACCAGACATCGAAGCCCGCCTCACAACCCTCTTCGATGCCGTCACCTCCAACAAATCGAAACTCTTGAACCACATAGTGTTCACCGCAGGCCGAATCCCGAAATTGAAACCCCTACCAGAAATGGACATCATCTCAACCCTAAACCTCACCCAATCATCCCTCTCCGCGCCCCTCGCGCTCGGGAAACTCGCTCCACCCTACCTCGTGCCCTCCTACAGCTCCTCCATCACCTTAACCGGGGGCCGCGTAGCTGACAAACCCCTGCCAAACTACACGCTCTTCTCGTTCTACGCCTCCGGTCTGCACGGACTCGTCAAAAGCCTCGCGTTCGACCTGGCGCCGATTAGGGTTAACATGGCGAGTCCGGGCGCGACGGTGACGGAGATGTGGGGGCCGGAGGAGGTGAGGGAGATGATGGCGAAGAAAGTGGGGGAGACGGCGTTGTTGGGGAAGGTGGGGAGTGCGGAGGAGGTAGCGGAGGGGTATGTTTATTTCATGCGGGATTGGAATGTGACGGGGGAGGTGCTCAGGAGTGAAGGGGGCGCGATTTTGCAGTAAATGGGAGGGATGAGGGAGGAGAAGCGACACGAAAAGGGGGGTCTAGCGAGAGCATGAAGGTCCTTGGTTAGGCTGGAGATGTCAGTCTAATTATCGCTCAGATCTCTCAAAATGTAGACTTCTACCGATATGAAGGAAAAGGGTTATACTTTTCACTAAGCTCACTTGAGCAGCTCGGCCTAAAGCTCTTTCTGCGAAAATTGCGCGAGTTGCGCAAATTCAAAAAATATTCAACTTCTTCTATTCCTTAGAAAGTGATACAAGCTTCTTCAGCCTGCTTGATTTCAGGCGCATAATTTTTAAAATAAATCGTCTTTATAATGAATAAAAAATTTTCGAATATCAAAAAACAAGATTCGTTATTAACAGTAAAATAATATTAAGAAAAGCAAACGTATGCGGTTGCGGGAGGTCATGTGGAGGAATGAAGTGGGCATGTAATACAACACTAGTGCCCTTTTAGGCTTAGATTAGCGCGGAATGACCCACTGACCGCCTTGACGGGCGCCGTTTTTCTCTTACAAACAGCTAGCCTTCCGCATTTTGACTTTGAAGCTTATACAACTTGTTTGAGCCGTTTAGTTATTTGGACATCACTTGGCTTATTGTTGTGTCTCTTTGACTGTGTTTGGACTTGTTCCCTACTTTAGAGATATAATGCTAGTTAAAGCCCGTCCTGTCAACGAATCAATACAAGAGATCAACGACAATTCTTGGGTCATTGGGGATAGAATCCTCCTCTCTCGACGACGCTCGCCTCTGTCCGGCTTCACGTGGGGTGATGGCAGAGGCTCATTTTACGTCATTTCCGAGGCCCCATACCCACTACCGCCATCTCGACCCCTGTCAGCCACGACCCCCTTCGAGAAGGTCTATGATGCTGGGGGGGTATCAGCAGTCTGGAGCATCGGCGACGCCTTCTGCAAAGTCAAAATCTTGCATCCGGACGCAACACGAGAACACGTTACGTTGGACTATCTCCACAGCAAATGCCCCTTGAGCTTTGCAATTCCAGAGGTTCACTACCATGCAGAATATGATGGTCGACACTATATTGTCCTGAGTAGATTGCCTGGCCATACTCTCACGAACGCGTGGCAGAACATGGACGAGGAAATGAAGCAATACTATGTTTCCCGAGTTGCGAATATCTGCAAGGAGCTAGCGGTATGGCAGGCAGATTATATTAGTGGTGTTGATGGCCGTCACTTGTCAGAGACATATCTTACTCGGCTCGGGCAGTCCGAAGATTGCAGCCCTGAAAATCTTCTCACTAATTGTAAGGGTCTTGGTATGGATTGTTCTATATTCGTGCTCTATCACTACGACTTGGGGCCCGGAAATATAATTGTGAACCTCGCGGACGGGTCGATGGGCATCATTGATTGGGAGACGGCTGGATTTGTTCCTAGGGAATGGATTAGGACCAAGTTCCGCGTTTCAGGTGGAATGGACCTGCCAGGTAGTGACCAAGAATTGAGAGTGGATTGGAGACGGCGCGTTCAGAGGCGATTGGGGGAGGAGGGATTTCCTGATATTGCAGACCGATGGATGGTATGGTGGAGAAACGAGGCTTGATTTCTGTTTCTTGCTAAATACTACTACTAGATAGTTCAATCTAGGCTAGCAAGAACCTCGCCTCCGACCACATGGGCAACCTGCTATGTTTGTTTCCAAACTTTGTACTCTTTCGTCCGACCACTACATTCACTTGGCCCTTGTATGCCATCTTTTCGCAGGACTAGAAGCTGCACTATGTTAGAAATCTTCCCAGGATATATGGTTGATAGGTATCTACACACAAAGCTCCAGTCTCGTTACACGACTACGGCAAGCTCTTTACCACACGTGCTGCAGTCGCTCTTCGTTCCTGCACAGGTCGTAGCTTTTGTTATATTGTTATATCCACACTCGGGACAGTTGAGTAGAGGCAGAAATGTAGGAAATATGCAGCACCTTATACGCTGCCAAAGAGTAGGGAATTCGCATGTGACCGCAGTTTGAGGGCGCGTGATATGCGGCTGCAAACACTGGCTCGGGCGTGTGAGTCCTTTGACAGGGACCGCAAGTGCCGTCGCCCATTTTCAGGAGGAGATGCAGGCGCCTCCTTTTCAGTCGTGTAACACTGGTATCTAGAGCGGGGTGGATGGAAGACTTCAATGTAATTCATCCACGAATCGAGCCCTATCGCGCCCGAAGGATTTCGGTGAGAGCCTGCAAATCATCGTGATATAGCGAAAAATTAATCGTCGACTTCGCGTGGCTGGCCGATTTTATCGCTGCTATTTTAAATCGGCGGAAGCGAAATATATATAATCGCGAAACACGGATTATTAAAAATATAGAAAAAAAATTATAAAAATTAAATAAATAAAAAACAAATCAATTGTTTAAATAATGCCTTTGAAGCTATAAATGATAATAATAAAAATCATGTATTTCGGAATAAATTACATGCGCTCAAGCGAATTCACTATTAATAGTTAACCTTATATCGGGTTTGAACTTGATCCTCACGCGGAGTTCCGTTGCCCGAAAATGTACTTCTCTTTATACTCGCAAACGATCTAGCTTTCTCTAGACAAACAACGTCCGCGACACAGCAGAAAGCACTTCATCAACGGTAAAATCATCCACTCCTTAACATTAATAGAGTCTCAAGCCAACAGATCTGAAGACCAACATGTCTTACCGTCCACGCATCCGAGTGTGGCGCAAAGTCGAAGACTACGAGACATTGTTGCAAACATGTCATGATCGGGGCATCACGTTGAAGCTCACCGACAATCAACTTCGAGAGAGACCATATGAGCACGATATTGCTGAAGTACATGCCGATGATCAGGCGGTGAGGCCGAACCCGTATCCAACGATGAACTTCACAAACTCCCCGTCAAACCTAGGCAAGACGCGTTGGACATGTACGTCAACTGCATCCAAACAGCAAACCAAGAGTTGCATGAGGTCCGATTGACTCATCGAGAGCATGTCCACAAGCAAGCAGCTGAGATGCCTGGGCATCTAGCAGAGGTAGTTGCAATCTTCGAGAAGATCCTGGGTCTCGTCAAGCTACCTAGCAATTCCAGACGCAACTGGGCCAACAAGAGCAAGGACAACATCGATAAAGAGGCTGCCCTGTACGAGGAACCAAGGACATTCTTTGTAAATGCATGCCCGGAGTTTTGCTCAGTGCGAACCGGATGTATACTGATTATGCTCAAGAACGTCCGAGCTGCTTGGTGAAGGCCGTGAAGCTACCATTTCGCGGTGCTAAGCCTAATGGCCAGAAGGAAGCCGTTTACCACCAGGTGTGTTTGCTTTTCCTTATGTATGAGTAGTAATTATAGAGTCAGTGACAAGTAATGACATAGTCACTGCAAAACGCTGGTAAGGTTGCCACTGAGGAACCCTCTTCTAAGAAACGCCCACGCAACTGAGTCTTTCAAACTACGATGTAGACTTTCGAGTAAAGTTCTTGAATTGATTTGATCTTGATTTGAGGTTATTTTAGGTACGAGGCGTACTCTGGGTCGACATGGCAATGCGATTGTGGGAATAGATATGGTCAATGCATGCGAAACCGATGTGATATGCACAACTATGATCTTAGGTCATGAAGGTAGGGTACTTCGTCGTATGTTTTCGATCATCTTCATAGATAATGAAGAGCTTTCGGCATACAGCAGACATTTGTCAGATTGCAATGTCCTTGGGTCATTTAGGTCAATGTATTGAACTGAATTTTTCATTCGTGATCTAGAAGATTGTATATTTTCCAGCTAGTGTACCAATGGCCGAAATTGTCTTCATGATCGGTACAAAATGAGGTATAATTACGTAAATCGCTTGGTCTTCCGTTCTAGAGGAGAGTGCTTGATCATGTCAAAGAATATTTGCACAGACTCCTCGGGTTTCTAAGGAATCTTGGAAGTTGGAGCGCTTCTGTAGAGAAGTCCATCGAGAAGCTCATCTGCTTTTGCCTCGGAAGTGGGAGACCGCTCATTGATTATGTCACGTAGAACCTGTGCTGCTCCTGGCTCATTGACACCCTTGGAAGTCTACAAAAATCACGTGACGAGTTTTTACCTGATCTGATTGTACTCAAAGTGACTTGTCAGAAAACTCCGCGGATTCCATTTGCTATTACTAGTCAAAGATGTCCGAATACCATGCTGAATACCATGCTTAGCTCTAAACGCCAGTCCAATATGCAAATCCTTTTCTCAATGCTCTAGTTGCTTGCCATCAGAAACCTCCAAAGTGCCAAAGGTTATCTTGAAAGAACATGATCTAGATCAATTGTTAAAACAACTCGAATGCTTCAGAATAATAATCTACATACCAAAGACGTCATATTGTGAGAGACTAAGTTGCCTGTTCCGCGCCATCTCCATGTCCAACTACGTAGAGGTAATACATCTTGTAGACGAAGGTAAGAACTCCACCGATCAGGATGAGAGCGGCGGTTGGTTCTCTGGAGCAGATCCAACAGTGGCGGAGGCGCGATGGAGGAGGGCCTCTGACAGGAGGTTGATAGGTATGGCCGTATGGGCCAGCCGATCGCGGGGCAGTGCCAGCAGAAGTGGCAGCTGCTTCGTGGCCACTTAAGGCGTTGCCGTGAGGAGTCGAGGCGTTGCCGCCAGCAGCAACAGTAGCAGCTACTAGATGAGGAGTCGAAGCGTTATCGCCAGCAACAGCAGTGGCAGCTACTAGATGAGGTGTCGAGACGTTATCGCCAGCACCAGCAGTAACAGCTACTGAACGAGGAGTTGAGGCTTTGTCGCCAGCGGGGTTGTTGGGGTTGGGGTCGGAGTGAGACATTTCGTAGTGTGGGGGGCGTTCTTGATAGGCAGGAGGTTCGGTTTCGCGATCTGAGTTGACGGTGCGGTTGTGGTTTAAGTTATTAAGATTGAGGCTGCTAGCACCAAGGCTGGAATCCCGAGTATTTGTGCACAGATCGCCTTGCGCCGTGCTAGTCTTGTCGGGGCTGGCCATGTTGCGATCAGGTAGCATCGCGGCTTGGATGTTGGCAAGACACCAAAGTTCTTGAATATGGTCGTTGAGATTGGGATTGTTATTGTTTTACAAGAAAAGAGAGCTACGATATTGAACTACTTTAATTCCAGGGGGCCGTGCGCCAGTAGTTAAACGATCAGCTGACCATCATCTCTTGATGGTATTGAAATTTGAAATTGTATTGTTTACCATTGACAGACTCTTTATCCCGCCTATTCTATAATCCTTCCTTTAATTCGAGTGCTTGCGTTTGAATAACAAAATAGTAAGGACACAAGGATGTTGAAATCACCATTACACATGAAACTTCACATAACCTGCTACTTTTCCTTATAAATTAGGATAGCAGGCCAGAAAGTATGGGGAGTTTAAGGGTAGTTAAATAAGTGTGTCATGTGATTTATTATTAATGCGCCAAGTGAAGTAAAAGTGGCGAGTTTTAATTGGTTGGGAGCATGAATAGAGAATATGAGCTGGGGAGTATGAGTTGGGGAGCATGAGCTGGGAGTATAAGCTGGGAGTTTGAATTGGGAGCTTAAGCTGGGAGCTTGAGAGCTGGGAATAAGAGCTGGGAATAAGAGCTAAACTGAGTAAAGGAGAATATCACCTAACTTACATGTAAACTTAAATAAAGCTTAAAAATGAGGAAGCAAAAGGAAAGGACTTAAAGTTTATATAAAAAAGAATGCCTAAGCTGAAACAAAATTTCAAATAAAGGCTGGGACTTTTTCCCCGACCCTCCTCGAGGCTGAAACTAGCAACGTAGCTTTTTTAAAAATAAAGCTTTTAATAAATTTCAAATATTAGTTAAGAACTAAAAGTTGATACATTAATGCAAAAGCTTAATTCAACGGCTAAGCGTGCAAATTTATTGAAAAATCGAGTCTTTATTTATTATAAAAATAATGTTTTCAAGCTCTCAAACTTAAGAACAAAAAGTCACGAAGCAAAAGCATTAATAATCTTTTTATTCCTTATTATATTAATAAATCAGAAGTAAAGTAATTCCTAATATTATTATATTATACTGTAATATTAATATAAACATAAATTGCTATCTCGGATATAAGAATCACGTTAAATTACTGCTTTAAGATAAATTTCCTAATCGAGAACACCAAACCATTCCAAAACACTTTTGCATTGCTTATCCACGATAGCATTCTATCTTTCCAGTCTTTATTGCCGCAACAGCTAAAAGAGCGGGCACTTTACATTCCGACAGAAGCGCTACGTGGCGCATGTAATAGGAAGTCATAAGTGACTATCCGCTCTACCTTCATGACTCGGGGCTGTAAATGTCTTGGGATTTGAAGTCGACTCAGGTCCTGTAATTCTCAGACCGTTGGGGATCCCAAAACATTTGAAATGCTAAACGACATGACAGGTCTTACCAATCTTACAGATTATTCATGATCTCTTCTCTGATCCTGTCAACCTCACGTCGTGTGAAATATCGCGAAGCGCTAAGGGAGACTCCAGATCGCAAACACTTACGCCAGTGCCTTCACGATGCACTCTATTGATTTCTGCCCATCATTCCGTGCTGACAATACAATTATATTTCTTTCGCATCGTGAGATGCGGAACTGTTGAGAGTTCGTTCATGTTGAGACATTTTTCCGAGGCATTGCGCTATCGTTAACCTTGGCGCAGGCATATCCGTGACCTCTGCCACCACGAAATAGGAAAATTGTCTCGGAGGCTATGTTCAGCTCCGATAATCTACACTCTTTCTGTTGATTTTGCTGTACATTCTTTCACGATGGGAATGTGGCAGGTGCGAGCAAGTCTCAGCATTTGACTATATGATAACTCCTGGTAGTGCTTCAATTTCACTCTCATCCTCTCATCTTACCTCACTCTTATCCTACTCGACTTTTATCCTACCTCACTTTTATCCTACCTCGCTCCCATACTTTACAGAACCTAGACTTCAAGATGCATTTCTCTCCTTTGTCTTCCAGTGCTGTCATTCTCATTGCGACCCTTAGCAACGCAGCACCAGTCACGACTATTATCCCCGGTGTGAACATCACCTCAACCAACGCTGCAGCTGAGAACCTCATCCCCAACAGCTGGTTCTTAGTATACACGAACGGCACCAGCGATGCAGATTTCAACAACCACATCCAGAAAATTCACACCAAACTCGGCAAAACCCCAAGCTCGACCTTCAACCTCAATGGCTTCAAAGCCATCCTCATGGATACGGACGCCACCGGCCTCGCGCAGATTGGAACTGATGCAGTGGTAAGTTCTTTTTCAACTATACCAATTTAATAGTTGTGCTAACGAGTCGTAGATCGATCACGTCGAATACAACGTGCAGATGTCTCTCGATCCAATGCTCGCCGCCAGCGCTGTGACCAAGAAAACCAGCCCAGCACCCATCAAAAACAGCAACCAACTCAACGCCCCTTGGGGACTCTCTCGAATCTCCCACAAAAACCTCGGTAAATATACCGACTACCTGTACGACTCCTCTGCGTGCGATGGCACAGTTGCCTACGTCCTCGACACCGGGATCATGGTCTCGCACAAAGATTTCGGAGGCCGTGCTTCGTGGGGGCGCGAATTTTGTTCCGAATGAGCCGGTAGGTTGTCTGATACCCAATTAGAAGACTTTAGATGCTGATGGGTTCGTGTCAGGATACCGATATCGAGGGACACGGCACACATTGCGCGGGCATCGTCATCGGAGAGGAATCCGGCGTCTGCAAATTTGGCGAAGCTGTCGCCGTCAAAGTGATAAACAAGACCGGTTATGCAGACTATGATGCCCTCATGCAGGGCATGTCATGGGGTTCGTCGTCTCCTTTCCCTCTTCTCCCTCCGTACTTGACTAAATCTGACTCTAGCATATTTCGACGCCATCAAAACGGGCAAAACTGCACAAGTCCGTCCAAACAATCTCGATCGCCGGTCCCTATTCTCCAATGTTGAACGCTCTCGTGAACGCGGTTGTCTTGGGCGGTATGCCCGTTGTCGTCTCAGCCGGAAACCAGGGAGCCGATGCGTCTGATTACTCGCCTGGATCTGCTCTGGACTCTATGACGACCGGGGCTATTGACCAGAATGACAACAGGCCTAATTGGTCCAACTGGGGGCCTAGCGTTTATATTTTTGCTCCTGGGGTGGATATTGAGAGTACATGGATTACTTGTGATACTTGCTACCTGACTCAGAGTGGCACGAGTATGGGTGAGTTGTTCTCTGTTGGAATCTTTCGAAATAAAAGCTAATCGTGTTGTAGCGGCGCCGCACATGGCGGGGTTGGCCATGTATTTTATGGCGAAGGAGAATCTGGTTATACCTATGACTGTGATCCAGGCAGTTATTGGCGCTGCGAGCGTGGGGTTGGTTGGTAATCCGCAAGGAAGTTACAATAAGATTGGGTACAATGCGGATGGTGCTTGATGGAGATGTTGCTCGGGACATTGTTTAGGCGAAATGAGAGGTTGTGGGGTGTTTCCTAACTATTGTTTGTCTTTTTAACGTTGTACTACCATTTTGATTAGAGCCATGTTTGAAGATGAGAGAGATTCACATACTGTGTTCTTTGTTCTTCCAAGCTGTCGCCAGCATTCAAAATTGATTTAAACTTCGACTCTACCTTTCACAAATCCGTGTCCATCAACTCGGCTTCCAAAGATAGGCCACGCGTTAGAAGACCTGGATCTGGACCCGGAGTTGACGAGTGTGAGACTCCGTTTCGGGAAATGAGAACAACCTAGCACTTGCTGCAATACGAGGAAAAGAAATGCAAATACATGAAGCAAATATAGGGGACGAACGTTGATCACATGTATTATTCAAATCAACACACAGTCCATACTGAAAAGTTCGCCAAAAGATAGACATTAACAAAACTCATACAACATAATCATGATAAACCCAGACCGATTTTCCGTTCCAACCGTGACATACATTACATTATCCAACAATATATAGAAGTACAGACCAGCTCTAATATACAAGAATATAAAGAGACGATTAATAAGACTCAATCTTTGCAAGGCTTGACAACATCAAGAAGTGAGCGGCCACCCACGTTCGCTTACTTCGGGCGTAGTTCTGTAAGGAACATACGTATGAGGAGGATTTCGCAGCGAATTCAAGCCCTGCATTTCATATACTTGTCGTCCATCTAGCTCAAACGTTGGTCCATATGCTGTCACTGGATCAGACATCGAATTAGTGCTTCTCGCCTGGCTTTGAGGGAGACGTTCTTCCAGTTGAGCAATCTGTGCCCTGAGACTAGCGAGACGGCGCTCTGCATCCTCGGTAGTGGGAGGTGAGTATGTATTGACGGCCGGTCCTGAGTAAGATGGGCGTGGGTCGGAAGGTTTTTCTGGTGGTCGCCTATTGGTTGGATATCTCTCAGGAGGGGAGTAATACTCTCTGCCTTGTGTTGTGTCATACGCAGCTGGATCAGAAGAAAGAGGCCGTCCTTTCTCTGGACGTGGGGAGCTATAAGGTTCAGCAGCATAGTTTGGAGGAGGTGAGTAGGGCATGGGCATTTGCGGAACCGGAGGCTGCTCCTGTGGTTTGAATGTACCACCCCACATCTCAGCATCTCTATTCCGCGATCCTCCAAATTCGTTTGTTGGAGAAGATGGAAGCATATGTCTCATACTTCTGCGAGTAAGGCGTGATCTTTGAAGGACGTCGAAATTGTTGGGCATACTTGCAGACAAATTGTCCACATTGTCATCACTATCCCCATCTTCGTACTGTTGCACAGCGTCATTCAACATCTCGCGTACCTTTCGTTTCCTTTCGTCTGCAATGTCGCTAGCATCGGAAAATCCGAGCGTAGCCGGATTAAGCATCATGACCAGGCCGCCAGAATCTTCACCGTAATCAACGAGTCCCGCTCCTTCGAGAAGAAGGACTTGAACCACTTCCGGATGAGCGTAATATGCAGCATAGCGAAGAGGAATATAGCCATATTCGTCGCGTTGTTTGACCGAAGCACCTTTGCGTATCAGTAACTGGACAAGGTGAGCATGTCCAGCTCTTGCCGCAATACAGAGCGGCGAGTCCTCGTTCGGACGATTCTTGAATGGCATGCGAAGGGGTTCTCCATAACCCAAAAGCTTCTCGACAACTTCAGAATGGCCATGGATGCATGCAATACAGAGTGCTCGATCTCCAGCGGCATCACGGACATTGAGACTTGAGCCCCTTTCATAGAGGGTTTCAATGATTTCGGTTGATCCATTTGCGGCAGCAATGTGGATAGGTTGTCTACCATCCCTCGCCATCGGTGCTTCAACGCGAGCCCCGGCATTGAGAAGAAGACGTACAATGTCCGAGCTGATCGAGCTACACGCACAATGCAGTGGTGTTCGTCCTTCTCGACAAGATGTCTCAACTGACGCATTCTTCTGAAGCAAGAAGTCCACCAGTGAGAAATGAAGTCCAAGAACAGCCAGGTGAAGCGCAGTTAAACCATCGCTATCGGATTCGTGGATTGGCATCTTCCACGTGAGCAGATACTCGGCGATTTCCAGGTGCCCATTTCTGGAGGCCCAATGTAATGCATTTGCTTTTTTGTTGTCAACACTGCGAATTGTTGCTCTCTTCTTCAGCAGAAGTTTGGCAATCTCGAAATGGCCCGAGGCAGCTGCACAAATCAATGGAGACTTCAAATTCTTTCCTCGAGCTTCAATGTTGGCTCCTTTTTGAAGGAGGAATTCTACAACGCCATGATGTCCTAGCTCGCAAGCGTGGTGAAGGGCAGTCATAGAATTGCCATCACGAGCTTCAATGTGAGCATTGTGGCGTAGCAAAAGTTCAACAATCTCCTTGTCACCTTGCTTCGTTGCCGCATGCAAAGCTGTCAACTGATTACTAGCCCGAGCGTTGATTTTTGCTCCTCGCTTCAAAAGCATCTCGACCGCCTTGTGGTAGCCTCGATCGGAAGCCATAAATAGGGCTGTTCGACCGTTGATGTCCTCAGCCTCGATGTCAACATCTTCATTGAGAAGCAACGCCATGACTGCGCAATGGCCCCTCGAGGATGCGAGATGAAGTGGAGTAGAGAGATCATTGTCCCGGGTGTCAAGTCTCGCGTTGTGACGAATTAAAAGAACTACCACCTTGACAGCACCACAGTGAGCAGCAACGGCAAGGGCTGTGCGTTGTGTCAACTCATGCCGAACTTCAACATCGTCGCCGTCATCTAGTAATTTCTCAAGCTCGACCATATTTCCAGCTTGTGCGTTTCTGACTAGAGCTGGTGTGTCTAGTCCATCCCAGGATCCAAAGTCAATACTTTGGTTCAAGTTCGGATCCCTGTCCTTTCTCATCCGATTCCCAGAACCCAGAGAAGGCCCAGCGGAGTACGCTCGTTGTGTGGATGGCAGTTTCGAGACGCCGAAAGTGTTCAGGCGCTTGAGTCTAGATTGCCAGGATTTCTTCTCTCTCTGACCAGAGCCTCCATCCCTTGGAGACTGTGATTCCGACGAAGATGATGCTGAAGACAGCCACTTGAGGACAGCAGGTTCAGACGCGATGCTAGGGCTTCGTTGAACCGTTGCATTATAAAGGTCTCCAGCGGTTTGGCCGCTCCCTGCTAAGTATTGATCTCTCGAATTTACCCGTTGTTGTAGGCCTTCGAAACCGAACCTGGATGGCCTCCCAATAGACTGCATATGAAGGGGGCTATTAGGTTCTGGCGAAGCCACGAGCCTTGATCCTTCTTCCTCGGGAATCCTAGCCTGTGTAGCCTCGAAAGTTCGGAGTCGTGGAAGGACATTGGAGCGTGCAGAATCCCGCCTTCCCGGATTGTTTAAATAAGGTAGCGACTGTGTAAGGTTGTGGTCGAAGTCCAAGACGGTCCCTCCTCCTGTGGATTCTCGAGCGCTGCGAGCCACTTGTGATGCCAACGAGCTTTGAGAACCTCGTAGTGTTGCAGTATCATCGACGACCCTTTGTATCAACTTTTGATTCTCCCTCATTTCCATCAGTCTCGTTTGCGCATAGGAGTCGGAACTATGTGATGTTAGCAGACGAAAGCGATATTCTGATCGCTTCGACTTACCATTGTCCGGCGAGTAGAAGCAGTTGCAAGGCTTGAACCTGCCCATGCAGCATGTCTTGATGTGCTTTCATTGTTTCATGGTTCCATGTTGCCTTTGCTCGTGCTCTCATTCCAAGCCTCGGGGGCATTTGTCCCTCAGGCAACTCGACTCCAGCCATGAGGTCTTTAACTTCTTCCCCTAGCACATCCATGGCGGCTTGACACCCGTCTAGAGATTTATTGAGACCGTCCAAGAACTGCACACTCTTCGGAGAATCATCGAAGCTGTAATTGGCCCAATCGTGAATTTGCAGGATAGCAGCCTTGATAGTAGAGAGCCTGCTGATGAGGAGTCGAATGGTGATGTCGGCATCTTGATATTTCCCTTTTAGTGTGTTGAGGCCTTGGACCGTCGATCCGATAAACTGCACAATCTGTAAGGCCGACGATACAACTCCAATTGCGGTGATAGGGTCCATAGCGTGGTTTGTAGCTTACAGCCTCGTGAGACCCGTTTGTAACTTTACATAGGTGCAGCAATTAACAGATTTGCCTCCTCAATCGACGAACCTGGATATTGGACACTGAACTTGGAAGAGGAGCAACATAGAAATGGAGAGAGGGGAGAAGAAAGAAGGTCAATCCAAGGACCAAGAGCGCTCACCGTGAAGACACATCGCTGCAGGGCGACGCGAGATACTGTACGTCTCGACTAAGAAGCAACCTACACCCTCTTCTTGCGTGCTTCGAAAGAGCTGGTGTCATGTGTCTTACCCGGCGGCGCGGTGTATCTCGTCGGAAGCCCCAATCACGATTGGTAATTGATAGAGTCTGCATTCGAGACCACTGAATGCCCCTCTTGCTGACGCACTCTATCGTTGTTGTTGTGACAGATGTGCCCTGGAGTCTGCCTCGCAGGCTGCGGCAGCAGCACGGCGTCGCACTAGGCAATTGAACTTAGCTGCATCTGGTGGCGTCTTGCAGCCTCGCCAAGGTGCATGCCAAGTGGGATAGAGAATCAGGTTTTGCTGAGGCATTTTTTGATTCCAAAGTAGATGTTGAGTTTCCGAGCAGTTGCCAATAATTCGGAGAGAAGAGAGGAGGAGAGAAAGTAGCAAGAAACAAAGCACAGAAGTAACCTTAGGCGCTTAGTCAGCGAACCTTGACCTTGGCCCAGTACCACAACCACACTCCGATATTTGCCAGAGCATGAAAGTCCCATCCACTGTTGAGCCTTGCCCCTCTCTCGCCTCTCTAATCCAAATCAATTGCTCTTGATGTCAGTGTTTCTCCAAATCAATTGATCAACTCGTTCATGCACCGACTCCAACACCATGGTACTACCCGTCATCAGGGCAGCTGAGACAATGGAAAGAAGCAGCTTTTGCGAGACGGAAAGTGACCCCAGGAGCGGGTAAGGGTACCTGAGGAGTATTAACTATCATAAGTCTCAAATCTTATCACGACGGCCTACCATCCATTTACAGAAAAACAATACTCAATCCAGCTCCAATACGAAAAAGTCAGAACCAAATCAAGCAACACCACGTTCAAGATTTTCATTGACCACGGAGGACTCAAGGCCATCAAGTCCAGAGTCAGCATGAGAGCGGGAATAGCATGGAAACCAAAGTCTGGAATGAACGGGACTTCATGGTCAGGAGGAACCACAAGCTTCTTGTCAATGGTGCGAAGAGTCCAGTATAGGATAGTGACAAGAACCTCAAGAGGAGTTGCACATATTGAGAGCCAGTTCTTGACTGCAAAGAGCTGTTGGCCGAGAGAAAGATCGGCAAAGAGACTCAAGTTAGCCAAGAAGCCGACTCCAAATGTGATCGTTGATATGGTGAGGGCAATGATGGTTAAGAACTGGTAAGAGCCCCCAAATCCATTGTGCAGAGGGTTCGTGATGTTTGGGAGCCACCAAAAAGAGGCAGCAAAAAACATGAGGCCAGTCACGTGGATACTGAAAGAGAGGGCTCTCAGCGACCTCGAGGAGGTGAACGTGTACTGGGTGGGCGTTGTCATCTTTGTCATCTTTGAGGCTGAAAATCTTGAGGAAACGAAAGACATATGAGGATGACTGTGAACTTAGGTGAGCGCGCAAAGTGAGCTGAGCTGTTTGTCGGCATCGTGTTTCTTATCTTATCCGGCGGCCCGGTTCAGCACTGCGACTCAAGTCATACCATAGGTAATTACCTAAGCATCCCCATATCAAAGTTGAACAGCAATTGCAAAGAAGCCCCAAGACATGAAGTGCATGGGAGAGACCAACCGACAGGCAAGCTCCGGTGAACATCAAGAAAAGCCATGAAAAAGCATTCCATTCCATTCCACACAAACATATCTGGTATAATTTCCCCCGCTATTGCCTGATCTCCCGCTACACTTTTACCAATACACTTTGAATTGTCTTCCCATTCCCCAACCACTTCACCTCAAATGTCCGCACCCTGGCCATGCGCAGGTATATTCTTCTTCTCATCACTGTATCCCGAAGGACCGAAGCCTCTGTCAATCAGATCCTGCTTCCTCTGCGCCTCCTGTCTCTCTTCCCTCTTGTTATATAGCCACCAGACCGTGCTGTACGAAATCAAGATCACGATGAAAATGGCGACGAAGCCGAAAAGAATGCCCATTTGCGTGCTGAGCTTAGCATGCACAACGGGGAGAGTTTGTTGGCTGGAGCTGGAAGGCATTTCGATTTCTTTCGTTCAGCTCTGATTTCCGTTACTTTCCATGTTGAGAAATTGGCATGCGGGGTCTTACAATGGAGACTTTCCTCCTTTCTCTGCTTTTGTCTGGTATTTATTTTGGTATTTCCGTACCGATAACTTGCACACATTCAGGTTGAGAAAAGAGGTCTGCGACCGTCCATCGTTTATCGTCCTCCTCGTCCTGGCAGCCGTCCAAAAATCAAGCATTCATGATCCCACGAACTCAATTCAGAAGTCGATCAGCGCTGCCAATTCAATAATTGGTGCATTTCATCTTCACGCGACAAATGATGTAATTTTCAGTTGACAGCTGCAGGGCTGACGTCCAGATAGCTAGGGTGTTGAGCGCTGGAAATTTTGATTGGTGATGGTTGCATGGGCTTGTTTCGGGGGAGCTTTCCCGCTTTTGACCTGGTGCGACGAGTAGGAAGAAAAAAGTATTTCATATATCTACGACTATCTTCGTATCTTCCTGAACAACATCAAGTCCTATGTCAGCAAGAATGAGATTTTGAATACAACCCGAAATTTCTCCTGTGTTAAGTAATCAGAGGGTTGGAAGTCCGATGGCTACGAATAGGCTTTAGTGCTACAGTCGCAAAACCACCCTGTACTCTGCAAGTCTTGCCTCGGCCGTCGAGTGGCAATGACAGACTTACTAATACAGATCGTGAGCCTCATATCATGAGTCTTGAATGTCAACCTCAAAAGTTTATACTTAAACTCCTACATCGCCAATCCCAGAAAAGTTCAGGCACTGATGAGATTTGTCAGCATGCAGCGTCCGTAATCCCAACTTTCCACTCCCCATTTTCTTCTCTCTCGCTCCCAAAGACCTCTTCAAAACCTCCCAACCCCCCAAAGAATGGAGAGAAGAGTAAGAACCGGCTGCCTAACATGTCGTCGCCGCCGCGTAAAATGCGACCAAGCAAAACCAACCTGCGAGCGCTGCAGAACCGCAAACTTCGTCTGCGAAGGCTACGAAGCACCCCGCCAAGCCCCCGCCCGCACTCCACCACGGATCTCTCCTCCGCCGCGCTCACGAGGCTCACGATCTCCATTAGCTGAGATGCCGTGGCGACACGCGGACTGGAGACAGGAGCAGTTACCGCTGTATCATCACTTTGTTACGATCACGGCGTTCAGATTGTTTCGTAATGATCATGTGCAGTTTTGGAGGGATCAGGTTGCGCAGATGAGTTACGGCGTTGATATTGTGTATGAGGCGCTTTTGGCTATTGGAGCTATGCATCGAGCGATACTGTTGAGGTGTCAGGTGGAGAGCCAACCGGAGTCTGCTAAATTTAGGGTTTTGGCGTTGAGGATGTATGGGAATGTGATTCGCTCACTCCCGAAGCATTTAAATCAGAATAGTATTGCGGAGATCTACGCTGTCCTGGTGGTTTTGATGCTTTTGGCTTATTTCGAGGTAAGATATGCCTCATGCAGCTGAGAACCTGGCTGATAAGTTCTGGTAGTGCTTCATGGAGAATCCTAAAGCTTCTTTTCGTCATTTGTGGGCTGCCATCCAACTCCTCCGAAAATCAGAAGGTCGTCTGTCCAACTCAGAGGTCTTGAACATGGTACCAGTTTACGACGCTATGTTGCGTCTAGATTTCCTGGCTCAGAAACTCGTACCCTACGCTCGCTCCTCCTTTCTGAAAACCGCAGATCTGGCGATCAACGAGTCGCCCTTCTGGAATAGACAGGATCCCGAATTCGTCGGTGTGGATCCAGCAGATCGAATAGCCACCGAACGGTACCGCTTAATCCAGCTCATCTGCGCACACAACAAACTCAGTCGAATCATCTGGGGATGTTGGTGTCCCGTTGGCGAACGACCCAGTCGAGAAGAGCTCATGGGTTTCTATTCCGAAATGCAGTTATGGAAAGCGAACTCGCCAGCAACGTTCGAAGGATATGATGATTCGTATTTCAGCTACGAAGCCAAAGAATTCTCGGACCTGCAAGGACTTCCAATTCCGCCCCCTCCTCTTCATCTTCGTTCTGTCGAAGCGGCGCTGAGTATCGGGATGTTCAACGGCTATCTCGGTTGCGCCATCGCTATGATATGCACTACAGACGAAGACCCTGTTGCTCGAGAGCTGGAGAACTATAATCTCGTGTATAAGAATATGCGCATCGCAGCAGCGTTGATCGAGAAACACGCAGATTGGCGGTCTCCGAAGAACCCTTATAAACCCTGCGACGCAATCAGCCTCGGCATCTCACTCTATCTCTATCATGGAGCAAGGAGGTGTTTCTCGTTGGCATGGCAGAAATGGACGATCTTGGCGCTGCGAATGATTGGGAGGGAGGGCTTGTCGAATGGGTTCACAAATGCGAATACCTTGGAGGTGATGTGTGATCTGGAGACTAGGATGAAGAGAGGTACATCGAGGGGTTTACTGATGGATGTCGATGAGAATTCGGGATTGGGATCGATTCGTGAGCGATTGGCGCCGTTGCTCATGCCACGTGGAGAGGACGATCAGATGCTAGCTTTCTATTTACGATTCGGCAATGAAGAGGCAGATGGTGATGAGGGTGCTGTGCAGGTTGTTGCTAGAGCGACTTGGACGGAGACTTTTGGGGGCCAGATGGAGGATTTGAAGTTGGACATCTATGAGTCTGCGGTGGAGGAACAGGCGGCGTTACATGATAGACCACAGGCGTATGAGTTGTTCAGTACTTGGAGGCAAGCCGTCGAGCAGGGTTGGCATGGGTATCTTTCGCCGGATGTCGAGAATCGGCTGGTGAAGCAAGAGGATGTATCTCCTGCCGTCGGATGAGTATGTTGGATTGCTCGAGGTCTGAAAGCTGGTTCCAAAGACTCTCATTACCAGCTATTGATGGTTGAGGACGAAGTGTGGACGTTGGTCTAACAAGCTGGAAGAATGGGATATTATGCTAGAAGTAATGGTTCAAGAGGCATTCGCGACTAAGCACAATCTTCAACATAATCTTGATACTCACTTCCGTGCTTGTTTTCGGTATCTTTCATACATTATCTACCAAATTCGAAACCTGCAGTATCTCCGAAAAACCTAGGTGTTTACCTCCAGCAACAAGGCACAGAAGCTCGATTCGACGCACACGAGCCCATCTTTCATGTTGGCTGCACGGAACTCCAACTGCACAACACCCAAATCTTTCAGGTCAAACCTCAGAAAACGTACATCTGCAGATGACAAAGCCGGGAGCACTCTTTCTCCACTAATTAAATGCCATGCATAGAAACGTTGCAAGTTCTTGGCGCTCTCGCCTCGAGCGTAACGAGCGAAGCGAGAGTCAGGGTTAGAGCTGACAGAGATCCATTTAAATCCATTGAGGTGCATGAACTCGGTCCTTGATCACTCGTTTGGACTGTTATCTTGTACGGGGAAAATCTCATGCAGTTGTAAATACCAAGGTGGCCTTCCCTCTCTCTTTCAAGAAAGCTATCCTTAACTATTGCGTAAGATTCTTAATTATATGCCCCCGCTTGCGATCCCGGATGATTGTCTTCGCTGGTTGATTCGTCTATAAAGCGAACTGCACATGTAATGCAGGGCTCGCTGTCAGCCATGTGCGGCCGAGATGCATGCGTCACTCTTCGGTGTAGGGCTGGAATGGATCCACCGTGATGGCTTGTGTAACCACGATGTAGATGCGATGCAAGAAAGATGACAAACGTTGCTTCGAAGGAACAAATGGAACATCGTCGATGGCACTGTACGTTGCATAAAAGAGCCTGGATGCTCGACATTGAGGATTCTCTCTTCATCCCAGCGCATCTATCACTTCGAAGCGAAACCCGAGAAGCTACAATACAACAGCCACCATACCTTCTGTAAAATCAAAATCGCAAAAATCACAATGACCAGACCAAAGATCCTCATCGTCCTCTCCTCCGCCAGCAACGGCTGGTACCTCCCCGAATTCGCCCACCCTTACGAAGTCCTCTCCCCAACCTGCGACCTCACAATCGCTTCTCCCCTCGGCGGCCCCACAGTCCTGGACCCTATCTCCGTGCAACTCTTCAAAGACGATTCTTATTGTCAAGAATTCGCACAGACGAAACAGAAGCTGTGGCTGGAGACCCGGAAACTGGACGAATTCACTGGCAAAGCGGGGGAGTTTGACGCAATTCTTTATGTCGGGGGCTTTGGACGTACGGTCTCTCTTCTTCCTTCTTTAGGATCAAGAGAGAGAAATAGCTAATATGTAAGGGTGATAGCAATGTTCGATCTAGTAGACAACAAAGTCTCCACGGACCTCATCATCGAGTTCCACGAAAAGCACAAGATCGTATCAGCCGTGTGTCATGGGGCGGCGGCTCTGCTGAAGGCTACGTTGCCGGATGGGACGTTGTTCATTAAGGAAGAGAAGGTGACAGGGTTTAGTAATGCGGAGGAGATTGCTGTTGATAGGCAGAAGGATATGCCGTTTCACTTGGAGACGGCGTTGGATGTCGCTAGTGGAGGCGGGTATGAGAAGGCGGATCAGGCGTGGGGTGAGAAAGTTGTTGTCAGTGTCAGTGGAGATGGAGAGGGGAGGAAGAGGTTGTTGACGGGACAGAATCCGGCGAGCGCTAAGGGGATGGCGGTGGAGTTGTTGAAGATGCTTGCGGAAGGTTAGTCTCTGAAGAGTCGGAATTGATTTTTGAAGAAGACGGAGAAGGAGAAGAATAAAGGTGTCGAGCAGTGGATGTGTCGGGAAACACTTTAAATTCTTTAATCTTGAGACAATCTCAACAGTCTCTTTTTACAATTTTGAGGTGAAGTCATGCCGTTGTCCCCATGCCCAATTGCACCCCAACTCCTGCACCAGAAATGCAAAGCTCCTTATTTAATGCCCAGCACTCAGAAACCCCTCAAAGCTTCAACTCCTGGTATGTCTCCGATGCAATGTCGATGATAATCTTGCCCTGCGCTCTCTTTGTTCTCAGCCTCTCAAAGGCCTTTGGTGCATCCTCAAACTTGAACACATTATCGACCGTCGGCTTGATAACACCATCCTTCATCCACTGACCCAGCTGGTTCAAATCGTCCGCCTTTGGCATCGGGAAGAATCCCTCAACCACTCTTTGCAGTCCACCCATCCAAACAGGCAAGTACCTCCTCTTCAACTGATCCTGAATAACATCCAACGTGATATCCTGCGCCACAAGAATGAAGACCTTGCCCTCCTTCAAGTATTCATGCGCCCTCCAGTAAAGCTCCTTATCCTGCCCCACATTATCAACCACATGATCGAACTTCTCTCCACTCATCAACACCTGCAAAACATTAAACTTCTTGTAATCGATCACCACATCCGCCCCCAAGCTCTTGCACAGCTCCACATTAGCCGTCGAGCAAGTCGTCGTAACATGGCATCCGACCTCTTTCGCGATCTGAATGCCGAACCCACCCACACCCCCAGAGCCTCCATTAATGAAAAGTCTGTCTCCCTTCTTCACTCTCGGGACGA
This sequence comes from Mollisia scopiformis, assembly GCF_001500285.1. Taxonomy (NCBI): domain Eukaryota; kingdom Fungi; phylum Ascomycota; class Leotiomycetes; order Helotiales; family Mollisiaceae; genus Mollisia; species Mollisia scopiformis. The sequence continues at coordinate 1,241,606 of NW_017263598.1, forward strand.
TGGATTGCAGCGCCGTCAGACCAGCGACGGGAATACACGCCCCATCAAAAGGACTCAGTCCCTCCGGTAACGGAACAATATTCCCCTCTCCCGCAATAGCGAATTCTCTCAACGCGCCGCCCGCAAACGGGGGCATAGTCCCGCTGGCACCAAAGACCAATTGTCCGACTTTCAGCTCCGAGTTCTCGGCAGGCTTGATGATGCGGCCGGTGAAATCGATTCCGGGCGTCGCGGGTTTCGGGATCATGAAGCGGCCCACCAGGGGAGTTTCCGCGGGCTTGTAGTCGATGGGGTTTAGTGCTAGAGCAATGACTTGCACGAGATGTTGTTCGGAGGTGGTGGCGGGCAGGGGCGTGTGTTCGTTGAGGAAGAGGTTGTTTTCTACGCCGCCAGTGGTGTTGTGGTATTGCCACGCGCGCATGGAGGTCACGAATGGTGCCATTTTGGATGTTGTTTTGTTGTTAAAAATTCTGGTTTTGGGTTCGGAGTCGAAGCTGGAAGACTTGAACCTATGTCGTTGTTTCTTTGTGTCGGGAAGGGTGATTTGGAGATTTGTTGTCGGGATGACGGGCAGCTTGAGGGTAGGAATTGTTTCTGGAGAGTGAATGATGTTGTATATGTAGAATGTTGTCGGCGCGACATTATTGCCAAGATCGGTCAGTATACTGCTGTAACTTCGGTCTAGGTTATTGATAGCTCGGACAATGTTCATACGCACAACTTGGCTCTCTGCACGTGTTTTGTTCGGAGGGTAAGTGAATCCTCCTCGGCCAGGGGCACAAGCGAACGCCGCACTGCACGATAATTACATGCTCAGCCTCCCCCAAACATGCTCAGGAATGATTTCGTGAGCACTGGCTCTACTGATAAGATGCTTTCGCAGCTCTAAATCGTCATACCCTATCACACATGTTGAAAGGTACCGAAAAGTCGAGAGGTCGACGCTAAGTCATGCACCATTCAGTAAGCAGCCGAACAACAACCTGAAAACTATCCGAATCCGCACTCGTCTCGAATGATTAATCGCACATTTCGCTCGTTGAAGCCTCGAGAGTCAGGACAGAGATCGAGATATTTCCAATTGCGCTGGGGAAAAAAGACTAGAATTTTGAGTGGTAATAAAGTCTGGCAGTGCTTTCAGTCAAGCATTGATCTCGCCAAGACTGTACAAAAATGCAAGTAAAACCTGCAGCCACAACCAAATCAATTGGCGGGACAAAATGACACCCAAAATGCAGCACTCTTCATAAGATCAACTAAGATACTGAAAAGTTGCGTAAGCAAATTGTTATGACACCATTCCATGTTGTTTTCCCGACTTCGGGAAGTTGGCAGTGGACGGATGTGAGAGTTCGGGTAGTTTTCCAAAATGGCTGCAGCAACTACATAAATCGTATGTTTCACTATCAATATCCTCCATCGCCGCAGCGAAGGACCCGTCCGTGAAACTTCGGGTCAGCCTCAAAGGAAGCAAATCCTGATCGCTTCCAAGTTGTTATTCATCCAAATTTTGATCACGTGCTCGCAATTGGACCCTTCATCATCGTCTGCTTAAAGACCTGTAATGCCACCGCAGGCTGGTAGAACGGAACTTCATGTCCCGCTCCAAAGACTCTCAACCAGCTCAGGTTACCCACGCTCTTGAAAGTGCCGCTCGCAACACCGTTGACGGTGTAGCTGGTCACGGCTTTGGATTTGAATGCAGAGGAGCCGGAGTAGGTGATTCCTTCTGCAGAGGCAAGACCACCAAACCAGTTGCAAATCCAGTCTGCATCACCGGCCCAGATGAGGGTCGTGATGCCGGATTGGACGACGGTTGAAAGGGTGGAGAGGAATGATCGTGCATCTGACAAAGGATGTTAGCTTGGGATTCGGTACAAGCATGGGAATGAGAGAAGGTGAAACTTGGGGGATCCAAAGGCCACAAGAGTGCACGGTGTCCTTATGGACCCTGCACCGAGGCTTGTGGCGGATTCATTTAACAAGACGCCAGAGATACTTCGTCGCATCGTACTGGTGTCACAGAAGCCGGCTCAGCAGCCTCCCACAAGGGATCTAAGACGAAGGAAAAATTGAACGTACCATCACCTGTATTGGCAAACTTCTCATATGGGGCATCAGGGCACTCAGAATAAGTGCTCTGAGCACCAATTGCGCTCATGACAGCCGAACTCTGCAAGTAGTTGACATACGTCTCTGGTGGGTTAGGATCATTACTTGGAGCACGAATGTCGTACACGTCGAAATCAGCGACACTGGAAAGTGGGCCCTCGATGTCGTTGTAGCATGTGTTATCAGCATTTTCGCAAGCAGAATTGGTTCCTGTGGTTGCGGGGCACTTTTGAAGAAGGGGCAAGCAGCTTTTGGTATACGTGTTCAGGTATGAGGTATGTTGTGATGCGCTGATAAGAGGAGTGTAGGTGTTGTTGTAACTGAAGTCTACGTAGGCCTTGTATTGGATGATTGGGTCGTACCAGCCGTTGTTGATTCCAAGAGCGACAAGAGAAACGTTTTGGCCGGTCACGGAGCCAGACGCAATGGCGGCATTTTGGGACTCGAAGTAAGAAGCAAATTCTGGATTAACAATCAGCAAAACTCAATTAAGACGAGGGCTCTGAGAATTACCTGGGCCGTAGTGTCCACCGTAAGACTCGGTAAAGATACCAAAGTCGCGATTTTCATACTGTGGGAATTGCGCAAAGAAAGCTTGCAGCAATTTCCACACATATGGAGCAGCAGTCACAGTTGAAGTCACGGGATCTGTACCGTATGAAAATCCAGTACCAATGGGCTGATCAACATACAGCATGTTTGCGTATTCGTTAAAGCTGTATGGATTCAGTGACGGTGTTGAAGCACCGTTGACGAAGTGACATGGCCCATTTTCCTAAAGAAATCGGCATCAGAGCGGAGCCAGTTTCATGGGGTTTATTCGTACCTGGAATAACCCAATCATTGATGAGCATCCTGGACCACCATTAAACCAAGTCGCGAGCGGTGCAGTGGTTGGATTATTTCGAGCCTCAAAGAACCAGAACCACATATTTTCGTTGCCTAATGGCGATTAGATAAGGTTCATACTACAGTAGCATTACTCACTTCCAACTGAGAGATAACCAGAGTATTGATTGACTCCGGGGGTCGTCTCACAGATGCCAGAGTTGGTCACAAAATCAATCTTTGCACCAGTGGCTTCGTGCTCGAAAATTGTTCTCTTGACACCATCACGCTCAACAAATGAGCGTTTGCCCTTCAGCTCAGGCGCGATCGACTCTGTCGCTTCCGAAGTCTGTGCTGGCAAGGCGACAGATAAAATTGGCAATGCCATACATGACAACAATTGATAGATGTGAGAACGCATCGCGAAAATTAGGCTGGCACAGAGGAATGACAAACAAGGCGGACGGAAGAACGAAAGACCAGTGAGCTGGTATATTTATATTGCTTCCTCCATAGGATCACTTGATCTGGCAACGCAGATCTCGCGGCTTTCGCCAAGAGGTACTACGGCCCAATATCTATAAAGAGAAGGTCCGGAGAAGAATAAAAAGCTTCCATTGCGCTAGATATCTTAAAATTAAACGACATGTAGGAAGGTGGGAGATCTGATTGATGGGAGTGGGAGATAAGCATCTCGAAGTACCGTTGTAATCCGGTAGATATGCTTGTCATTTGATCGAAGTGGGGTGCCAGCCAGGAACAGCGGGCGGCAATCTGCAGGACATGTTAAGCTTATATGGCGCGATCCACGGCCTTTGTTCCATTCGAGGCAGCTGATTGATTGTAGGAAGCTCCCAAAAGAAGCTTCTTTGAGACTGAAACTTAAATATCTCATCACCTTCCTATCTGAGGCCATCACGTGTTCCTTGGTAGCGCAACTGGGCAATCGGATTGGTCGTTGCAAGATAGGATGGAGAAGCCTCATCTTATCAACTCTCCAGCTGTGAGGACTAAGACGAGGGGAAGCGAATGGAGGCGGAGCAGAGATGCCCCGGGCTGAGGAGTAGACGCCGAGATTGGAAAGTGGAAATTGCCCATTCTGCAGGAAAGGAACTGCAGTGTGGGCGGACGAAATTCGATAGGAAGATGAACGAAGATTGGAATTGAAAAGTCCGAATGTTTATGAACAGAGGAGATGGATACAAAGGTAGACAGCAGAGACTGCAGAGACTTGAAGATTGACCTGAGGCATGACATTGTGGGGCAACAGCTTCGGTATTCGCCGCGAGCTAGGCTGAATCTAGTCCTTTGCTAACCAAAACCTCAGCAATGCTGCAACCTTAACTCCACGACAGGCACTTGTATCTTCTCGATACTACGAAACAGCTTTGCGTGGAAACGTTAAGCTCATCGTGTGGTGTATTCTCACGCCTCAAAGCCTAACAAAGAACTCCCAGAAGCAATTGGTCAAATCGCGGAGACGAACAGGCACATTATCCGGCTGTATCGCTAGTCTCGCAAATTGTTGGAATTCAGTGAATCGCAATTCCCCGAGCCATGTATTCAAAGGTAACCGTACGCCAGCTCAGTGTGTTGGAGAGTCGGTTTTGAGATCTTTCGTTCTATCAAACCTCCCTCGTATTTCCCTTCGGTGGTCTGCAGGCGCCTCCTTCATCCCCTCCAATCGATCGCCCGTCCTCGCATATCAAAGTACCTTGGTCTTAGGAATAAGAAACATCGCTCCCGCCGGGTTGCCCTTATATCGGTGCGAGACGGCCATCTCCAAAGAAGCGATTCGAAACGCAGTCAAGACTTAGTTCTCCCGAAGAAAGACAGCATCACAATACAAGCTCGACCTCCTCAACCCCGCTGATACCATGACATTCGATCAGCTGTCCATTGCCCTCGCCAGTCTAGCGATTTTGATCGTTGTTGCATATACAGCACATGCAAAGCTGCGCTTTGAAGGCTTGCCAACAAACCTGCCATGGGTTGGCAGGCAGTACGGCTTTCTCGCGGATCTACGAACACGAGCGGGTAGTATGGGCAATCTTCTTCCATCCATTGAGTCTGGCTATCGCAAAGTATGTTCAGCTATCATGTCCTGAGCCCAAGACTGACAACCCGAGTAGTATTCGAAAGCCGGAATCAATTTCATCCTCCCTTGTTTCGATCGAGCATTCATTCTTGTCCCAGGTTCGCAGGTCAAGTGGATCACAGAGCAAGCCGACAATGTCTTGAGCGCGGCGTCCATGCAGATCGAAGTCTTGCAGACAGATTATACCCTTCTCGACCCATCGATGGCCAGAAACCCTATTCACGAAACCATAGTCCGGAGAGACCTTACACGCTCGCTCGGTGCACTTATACCTGATATTCACGAAGAGTTGAATGTGGCCATTGACGAGTACTTGGGGAAGGACACTGAGAACTGGGTTGATATCTCGGTATTCTCGGATATGCAGAAAATAGTTGCTAGGATTTCAAACCGTATCTTCGTGGGACTGCCATTGTGTACGAATCCTCTCATTGACCAGCAGCACAGCAATAGCTGACTTGAATAGGCCGGAATGAAGAGTACCTCGTCAATGCTGGTAAGTTTGCGACCGACATCGCTGTCACCGGTGCTGTGATGCGCTCTATACCTGGCATCATCAAACCTCTGCTGGCATGGATCGTGATTCTTCCGAACAGATGGCATCTCTATAAATGCTCCAAGCATCTACTCCCTTTCGTGCGTCAAAGGATCGCGGATTTGAGTGCTCGGAGACAAGGGGAAAGTAAAGCAGGACTGAATGACTTCACGACATGGTACCTCGACGAAGTTGCTGACCATCCAGATGCCGCTGAGAGAGCCCCCGAGAAAGTAGTCAAGCGTTTGATGACAGTAAATTTTGCTGCCATCCATACATCAACCTTCACGGCAACCAACATCATCTTTGACTTGCTCTCCTCACCCAACGCAGCCGAGAATATCCAGGAGATTCGCGAGGAGATGCTGCATGTTTTGTCAGAACACGGTGGGAAATGGGATAAGAACGCAGTTGCACAGCTGGTAAAGACTGACAGTGCTGTCAGAGAGAGCTTGCGGATCTCGACTTTCATGAGTCACGGCATGGACAGAATGGTCGTCAGTCCTGATGGTGTCACCATGCAAGACGGCCTTCATTTGCCTGCTGGGTCTCGCATTGCAACGTCCACTTTCGCTATCCATCACGATGATGATATTTACGAGAACTCCAGGACTTATGATCCGTTCCGCTTCTCTCGCATTCGAGAAACTGCTACAATGACCAAAACAACCCAAGGTAATGGTGGGGAGCAGAAAGACTTCACAAAGCTCTTGGAGTCGAAGAATCTCTCTACGGTCACCACCTCTGATACCTTCCTTTCCTTTGGTCATGGTAGACATGCTTGCCCTGGCCGATTCTTCGCAGCGACCGAGATGAAATTGTTACTTGCCTGCATCATTTTGAACTACGAGTTCAAGGCTTTGGAAGCTCGACCACCAAATCAATACATTGGAGGGGCGATTTTGCCGCCGATGCAAGCTACAATTTCAATAAAGAGGCGGCAACATTGAAATAACGATATCGGGGGCAACAATGTTTATTGTTCTTCGGGATTGTGTTTAGAGAGTATGAGACCCATTCTGCACTTCTGGCACGATAGCAAAGGATATTTGATCGCGATGTCTTAGATTGCGAACACAAATCACGGATATACCCAGTACTAGCAACGGCCCAAAGGTCACACGAAGCTCCTGCTCAACCAACACGATGCATTTAATTGAGACCTGTCTGCATTTGATGTTTTGTTTTCCCTGTGCGAATTCTCAATGAAAGTTGTGCTTATCTGGAGCACATCGTTAGTAGTGACTGGCGAGCTTTTGGAACTTGGTGGATAGTTGTGCCACGAAGGACCATACTTGTTCCACTTCGGCATCTAGGCAACGTCTGACCATTCACCAAGATATATAGATTTTCTATATTGGAAACCTGTTGTTCGAAGGGATTTCATGCTCGAAGTGGAGATGGGAACGGCACAACCCGATAAGGAAGACTCAGCAACTTCGGGCAAGCCACGAATCTCGCTTCTGCTTTGAAAAAGCAATTTGAGTCCACACAAGGCTGGAGAGGCTGCGACAAACACCACTTGTGTGTAACAATCGATATCATGCGCAATCTCTCGTGTACCGCCATTATTGATTCAGCCGATCATTTTTTGCATATGTTAAGCCTTTGGTCACCTCCCCTCTCTGCATATTTTCTCTTCTCTCTTTTTTCTTCTTGCTTCTCCTTCTCAAGTGCAGAAACCAAGATGTCGTCTTCAACCCCGCCGCCCCCGAAATCTAGTGCTAAATCACCGACATTTACTCCCAGCACTCTCACAGACGCATATAAAACAGGTTACACAGCAGCGTCCGCCATTTCATCTTCGACATCTCAAGCCCCAACAATGACACTCCCAAAATCGCTAAATGACACCATCTCCAGCACATCAGGTTACTTCTCCGAAAAGCATCCTGAAGAGCACACAGCCGAAATCTACGACTCACCTCCCGAAGGCATGTCCCACGACCCCGTCGTCCTTTTCCACACAGCCCTCGGTATTCCTCCCCCGAAACCCGCAAAGCCAGTCAAAGCCACGAAAAAGAATCCACATCCTCCAGCGCCGCCCCCGAAACCAAAACTCACGCCAGCAAATAAGGGCGTCTATCACCAAGTCCTGCAGATGGAGCGTGTGTCACGCTGGAAATACCGCTCCTGCGACGCCATTGTCACTATCGCCATGTTCCTCCAAATCATCGTCGGTGCCTCCGTCACTGCCTTCGGTGCTGGATCCGCGAGCCATATCTTGATTACAGCGTTCGGGGCGGCGAATACGGCGTTGGCTTCGTTGTTAGCAGTGTTGAAGAGCCAGGGACTGCCGAATCGGATTAGGCAGGATTGGAATTGTTGGCGAGAGCTGAGAGAATATATTGAGGAGAAGGAGAGAGAGATTGAGATGGTTTATGCGGGAAGGATTGGAGATGGGAGTCAGGTGGAGTTGAAGGATGTTTGGGACATTGTGAAGGGGATTGAGAGGAGGTATAATACGGTTAGGCTGACGTGTGAGGCGAATCGGCCGGATACTTATATCAAGGTCCCGCCGGCAACGGAACTGCCTAAGTAGAAGGTGGGGAGGGAGAAGACAGGAGTCTATGCCCAGTGGTTTGTTGAATTGCGTTCGAGCGTTCGGTGAATGCATGGTGTTTGGGGAAATAATTTGCATCTATTCAAGCCTCTTCGGGCTTACATGGTTGGACTATCTCAGTTATGCAGCATTTTTGATCTGACAGACTGCGAAGTCATCTTATATAATCTGTTCATAGTATGTATCTTCCTGCTTAATCATTTTAATCCTATATTTTTGATTTTTCTGCTTGTTTGCCAATACTTATCCTTGCTCTGATCTTCTCGGACATCTTACCCTATCAATTTAATCTTGCCTCGTTTCTGCCACCTTCACGGCCTTATGAGAGGCTTCCAAGGTTCTTAGGTAACTTTCTCCAGACCAACATACACGTGATGGGCTACTGTTCTGGGAAAGTGGGAAATACTTCTAGAGCACAGTCTGATATATGCTTGGAAACGCTGATAACGTTCCGACTCATGGGTTTCCACAACCTGTTATCAAAACCGATCGCCATTTCATTGCAGAAGTGCAAGTGACCACCTGCATTTTACCTAGCTGAGTCACGTGCAGCCAGCATGTGACTAGCATCTGTCCCGGAGATTTTATTGCGGGATCGAGGAGAATTTGACGCAGAGGATTAGCACGACCAATCTGAGAACACTGTGACCTACCTCTATTGATACAGATCTTGTCGTCTCATCTTTTATCTTATTGTCGTGAAACCTCTCACTGCCAAGAGAGGCCAAGACTCTAACTTTGAAATCGGAAAGGGGGGACTTGGCTTTACTTGGCTTTACTTGGCTCTCGGCTAGAAGAAAGTATATTTTGACGAGACGACTTCTTCGAACATCCTTCTTGACCGCAATACAACAAATAATGTTTATTTGAACGATTTCCGAATAGACTTCAGAAACGGCTTATCAGGTAACGTGATCTCTACGTCATATCTGATTTCCAGTATTGAGAGAAAATATCGAGCTGAACCACCCAATATCAATACTTGTATGGAATATGTGACTAGTGTCCAAGATATCTCAAGCCATCATCTCTGTTTTCTTTCTTCAGATCTCAATTGCGATTATCAAACTTTCTACTCTTCAAGCTGAGCAGATCATCGTGTGAGAACTTGGCTGCTCATGGACTCAGTTGCTTGTTCACTGCTTTCAGCGCAATCATTCCTAATATCTTGACGGATTTTACATTATATTGACTCACTGCTCACTTTTCATGCAGTACTTCTCTAATTCTAGAGGATCGATTACGTAAGATATTTCTTTCTTGGCTAATCAAGAAACGGTTCCCAGCCAGCCTTGATTCACGGTACCGACGTCATATCAACCACGCGTATATCTTCCCCCATCTGCTTTCTTATTTTTGCGCCAAGAACGATCATCTTATCACAACATCACGATGGTCTCCGAACACGTTTTTCAGCTTTGCCAAGCAACAGAGACCGTCAGCTCGGTGTACGCCCAGGACCCCACCCAAGCACCGGGGGATATCGTCAAAAAGCTTTATGGACACCACAAGAAAGACCTTCATTTTGACCCCGAGAAAAAGCGAGCAGATCTCTCTACCCATGATTTGGAGATTGCGTTCAAATGCGGTCGCTGGGGACCAACGAAACCGAGTCCCCTCTTCCTCCAAGCGTTTGCCGACTCACTGAATTGCTTGGATGCTGATCCAATGTCCGGATTGGTTTCTCCTCCATTGATGGGATCTCATGGAACGGTACCACTTACCGTCATTGCACCACTTACAGACATTATTCGACATTGTTCGAACTTGATTGTCCGTGCTGAGAGAGAGGTGTTCTTCATCACATGTTCTTGGTCACCATCGGTCGCTCAGAGACTTGTCAAAGATGCTCTGATAGAGCTTTCGAAACGTGCTGGGAGCAGAGGCCAAAGAGTCGTGGTCAAGATGATGTACGACAAGGCAGCAGCTGCCAACGCCATTGATGCCCATCAAGTGGTCAAGGAGGCGGCATACACTGGAAAATCAATCCAATTACCAAAACCAGAGGAAATTCCTAATTTGGATTTCGAGGTGATCAGTCTTCACAGACTGGTCTTGGGAACGCTGCATGCCAAGTTCTGTGTCGTGGATCGGAAAGTGGCGGCGGTGATGAGCAACAACATGGAAGACAACGACAACGTGGAGATGATGACCCATGTGGAAGGACCTATTGTTGATAGTATCTACGATACAGCGCTGATAACTTGGAACAATCACTTGAATCCTCCTCTTCCGTCTCACGCCGCTCCAGCAACCCAAGGAGGTTTACCCACTTCCGGCCAAGAACCACTTTACATGGATCGAGGACCAGCACGAGGACAAGACCAAATCGCAGCCGACGGACAAGCAGTTCGCCTCCCAGAGCACATGCCAGATGATCCGCATTACGATGCCGATCTCAGCGGCGAAATTACACGTATGCAATCCTGCTACTCCATGAAGCCCGACGAAACTCGACTCCAAGCCACAACCCGCCAACTCAATCTCCCATGCAAGAAACCCGCTCCTCCTTCCGGTCCCGAAATCCCCGAAGGTCAAGAAATGACTCCTTACATCTCAAGCATGACATCCGCACCAGTTCCAATGGCCCTCGTGTCGCGCCCTCCATACGGCCCCGTCGACAAGCACAATGTCTTCGTACCCCAGAACGAAGCCTGGCTGTCCTGCGTCCGCAATGCCAAACGTTCAATCTTCATCCAAACCCCCGATCTGAACGCCGCTCCCCTCATCCCCGCTTTAGCAGCTGCCATCAAGCGTGGTGTCGAAGTAACATACTACGTCTGCTTCGGCTACAACGACGCCGGAGAAATCATCCCAGGTCAAGGCGGCACCAACGACCAAGCTGCTCAAAGCCTTGTCAAAGACGTCTCACACGAAGAAAGAAAATTGTTGCATATCTACTACTATGTAGGCAAAGACCAAGATCACCCCATTCACCAAAGCTTCAAGCAGAGATCTTGTCACATCAAACTTTTGATCGTAGATGAGCATGTTGGGATCCAAGGGAGCGGGAACCAAGATACGCAGAGTTGGTATCATAGTCAGGAAATCAACATCATGTTGGATAGTGAGGAAGTATGCAGGAAGTGGAGGGAGGGTATTGAGAGGAATCAAAATACCAGGACGTTTGGAGAGGCGGCGGAGGATGGGATTTGGAGGGACAAGAATGGGGAGCCGGGAGAGGGGTATATGGGCAATCCTGGGAAGGTGGAGGGGTTGTTTAAGGGTGTTGGCGGAATGTTGAAGAAGATGAAGGATAAGGGGGGTTTTTGATTGGATAGTTCGGAGTTGGTTGGTCAATGAATACATACGGAAAACTGGCGTTGGATACAATAACACATTTAGGTAGTACACGAAGAATTTTCAAAGTACTTCTCGAAGTGTTTCATTACATTTGCTTTCTTGTCCGAATCGTGTCGTCTCTAGTATTCTGTGGAATGCGCTATCGGCGCTGTCTGCGCTGTCTGCGCTGTCCGCGCTGTCCGCGCATCTTGCGCCTTTTGCGCGTCATTCGAGATTCGCGCGCTTTGCTGATGCTTGGTCTGTAGGACCTGAAGCCTGCCGTACTGTAGGGCACTGACTATCATTTGGAATATTCATCCAAGACGCAATTACTACAATAAGCGGATCTTCATGCATACACGCAGTGGTTCAAATTCTGCTCTCATACTCTATACCGTACCTAGGACTAACTATGGAATCATCCCCTGCTACCTGCGTTCTTTTTTCCTGCCAGGTCCACAACACAATGAACAACTTTGACCACTTTCGACTATTGTCTTCAAGAACACGATGCCAAGTCCATTATCATGCCTCAATACGTCTCTGGATGGGTGCCTGGCAACTCTCCTCTCATGATCCTCGCATGCACCTCCGAATTATGAGAGAACGGCACAACTACAGTCTCAAACTTCGACGTATCAACCCATGAAGACGGCGGTCCAGTAAGCTCCGGACCATTATATGGTGTCTTGATCCTTTCCCTCATGATACTGAGTCGTCGAACTCTCATGACTTCTTGGCCTTCTTCATCGATTTTTCTGGGAAGTGCCTTTCTTTCCCTTTCATCAAGCGCCATGACGAACTTGATAGCTGTTTGGAGGAGAACAGTCACGATCGTTCCGTCCTCATTTTGAGATAAGATTCCGGATTTGATGTCGTTGAAGTCGATGGGCGCGCTGAGGCTATCTGTGAATCCCGTGCGGATTAGCTTCACCGGTAACTCATGACACCTGTGTTCTATATCCTCGACATATATGACGAGGGCCTGGAACAGAGGTCGAAGTCTGTAGTATATACGATTTTTGATATCGATATTAAAGTAGAATTTAGAGTATCGTGTCCAATGCTGGTACTCTATGGTTTCGATGGGAGGATCGGGAGTGATGACCCTCTCGCACAGTTCTTGATGAACCTTCAGAACACCAGCGACAGTTTGTTGACGTATTTCAGCATCTTGGAGTCTGATGAATTTGGCGACAAAACGCCCATATTCGATATCAGTGTGGTGCCCGTCAACAAGAAACCATTGAGGATAGATGACATTCAAGGCTTTGATTAGCATTGTGAAATATGTTGGATTGCAAGCCTGCTTTTGTCGATAGTCTGCCCAGTATATGGCTGTTGCTTTGTTGCAGCAGTCTTGGACGTCGAAGAGTTCAACGTACGGGAGACGAGGGAGGCTTGGAAGTATCAGCGGTAACGTAAAGACTCTTCTTTCGAGAAGGAATCTGTGATATCCCTCATCGCTCCTGCGTTGGGCGTATATTATGTCCTGATCTGTGGTTGGATTTCTCTTTCGAGCCATGTATGGATCCTCCTTTTGCAACATAGTCATGTTGATGATGTTGGTAGAAATTCAGGTGTAAAGCAGGGATATAAAGTCGATGCTGCTGAAGTTGTGATAAAGGTTCAGAGGCTTTTGATAGTTTGATGGCGAAGTCTACATTGCAAGTAGTGTAGTCCTAGTTGAAATAGGGCGTTTGTGTCTGTGCCGTTCACGGACCGAGCCGCGCTCTGGATGACATATACCTAGGTAGCTCATGACACTCTTCCCGTACTAATTCGCATTAGCTCATTACCATCGTCAGGATCTATAGGCCTGCAATAAGCCCGTATTATCCGACGCCCGGTCGTGGAATTAAAACTCCAGGAACAATCCGTGCTGGATCATGTCGAATTACCCTGAACTGAAATATGAATTTGGTGAGACGGGGTATTCCGGGCACGCTGACGCTATCTGTTTATTCGGATTGCTGCTGCACAAGAAGACTTCTGACCAGGAAGCGTTGGGTGATACGGTGCTGATCTGAACGACTTCGCCTTCCGGGTACCCGATCAACTCATAGGTCTTTTGTAACACCAACGTTGTTGTCGAGGCTTCTAAATGCTTTTTCTATTGCAGAGCATCTTGGCAGGGAAAGAAGCATGAGGTACTGTAACGGAAGCCGTGCTCGTCCCACTAATCCAAAGACAGTCAAGGGTAGGTCAAGTAGTGTCCTCAGGCAGCTTTTCAACTCACTCGGTAATATTGTCGCCTAAACGCCTAATTTTCGCAAGTTCAATGTCAGCATGTAATCTGCTTTGAGCTTCGTCCATCTGCAACGAAGGTTCCTGATGATGGAGAATCAGAGCTAAGCGGTTCTGGAGATATTGAAGGCATTGTCTCTAAAAGTAGAAAAACCATCTTCAAGCTGCCGTGTTTTGCAAAGTGCTCCGAGAATCGATAGGAGGTTGTTGAAAGATTTGTGTTGAGTTACGGCTGCTGGACCCTCATTGACCGGTACGATTTCCAAAGTCTCGAATAGTTGTCTTTGTGACTCATCGTTCAATCAGAGGCTCCAGCTGAAAGCTTGAGACTTGGGAACAAGCTATCCAACTTACACGATGAGACCTGATTTGAGATTGAACTATCTTTTGGTTGAGTTCTGCCCAAGAACAAACAAGACGGCGAGATCGAAATGATGGTGGAGGTGAAGCTGAGAAGGGTATAAAATGCAACATAGTAACAAGGTATACATGAGCGTAGACATGCTGGAGCCGAGGATCATTTCATCTCCCGTCAGGTTTGGAAGGCAGCGTTAAATGGGATTGCTTTTCGACAAATCGTTATATTTTGTCAAAAGACCGGTTTATAGTTGATCAGCACACTCCCTTGCCAGTGCTATAACCTCGTGCTAGAATCAACCGTTTTGGGCGGTTGAGGACCTTCGGATTGTTGAAAATGATTGACAATTTAAAACCAAATTGGGCTACCCATTGGGTCTTTCGTCTTCCATACTGGGTTTGGGACTTGAGCTGTGCAATCGAAACACGGAACGCGAAGCCCAGCACCAATGTTTCACAACAGACTTAGTTCGAGTCCTGTGTGATCCCTTACATCTTCATCTTTGGGGACCGCAGAGACGAAGCAGGAGAGTCATTGAGACAGTGTTGAACTTCACTATAGGAGTATGTGGATTGGCAATCCGGGTTGAATCCTTCAGCCACTCGGGATTGTGTTTATCCTGCGAGTGTTGACACCCTCCGGCGTACGCGGAGCCAGGATTCGTGGAGGGCCCACCTTGCGGCGGCCAAAGGTCAGCGCCACCTGTTACCCCTGGATTTAACGACACGTGCTGTATTGGCAGGCTAGCTGGCCTGGATATGTACTTTATATACCGCGCATATCCGCGGTTGCTCTGCTACTCTATGCTTAAGCTCTCCTCTCGAGTCGCTTCTGCTTGCTCTTGCTGAGCTGGTTCTTCTTCCTTCCTTGGCGAAGATCTGGTTCCTGAACGGATGGACGGCGCTCATTTGGAATAGGTGCCTGCTCTAAGGCCAGAAGAAAATCAAAAGCGGCGTTCCGTTGCTTCAAGACTTGTATGCTGTGGATATTCTTATATCCAATACCTGCACAATGCTCCGTCAACATACGGACAACACCTTTGAGATTTGGTGTACCAAGAAGTGCGAAAAAGCTCTCGTGCCCTGGTCGGAAAGTTTTTTGCACTGTATCTTGGTCATTGGTACTACCCAGAATTGAACTGAGCACAGAACTGGTATCTGGGTTCTGGACGTGCTTAACTGCGAGGAAGCGAAGACCCCAAACTGCACCATCTTGACAAATGCAGAATTGCTGCCAATGCTGAAACAATAGGTCTGACCATTGCAGCCTGTCAATACTCGCATTCATGTCGCATTCTTTATCAACATCCCAGACAACAATGACTCCATCTTTGGAGTTGAAGTAATGAATATATATGGCGTTGACAAAGGCATCTGGGCAAGGTCTCGTATGGATCGCAGTCATCCACCAATTGTCCAACAAGTCAACACCGCCTTTTTCCAAAGCATCTCCCAGCAGAGAACCCTCTTCTAGAACTGGTAATGCCTCCGCATCAGGAGTCTCGTAGCATTTTTGAATTGAATGAGAAGGTATATCGACACGGGCAGAAGACTGGAGGCGAGATTGCAGAGCATTGAAAAGGGTGCGAACCTTGATCGTAGCATCGGAGAGGAGGAGGGGAGGACTCGACATTATAACAGAATCACACAAGACTGACAGCAGACACGATGCACAGAGGGCCAAAGGAGACAAAACACTACATTGTTCGCTGTTCTCGAGTGCGATCCCGAGAAACTTTCTTTCACAACGCTCCTTCTCATTTTGATTTCCTTCGTTGCAAAACCTCATCAGCACCCAAACTTCCATATTCTTGTCGTGGAGCCTTATTTAGTACCCTTAAACCACAGCTTGGGCACAATATCTCGACATTGTAAAAACCTTCGAGGCTATCAGATTACCGATGCACAGGCCGTCCTTCCCCACGAAACCACTCGGACGGCCACTGGAACCTGATCACTCCTCAGAAAGCTCCAGCGACGAATCTGACGAACATGATGAAGATAGTACAATAGACGCTTTAGCACATTGATACCTCAGAAAATGGGGACGCAGTCAAATCGCTAAGCGGGGGGAAAGGGGCTCCACGTGAGCGCGCTTTACTTGTAGGAAGTCAGGCTTCTAAAGGCGGAATTATTCCAAGAATATTTGGCCGAGAATCATGCAATCTCGAAGTGCTCAATTCTTGAGGCATACGTGGATATCATACCAAAAGTCGTGCCATTGCTCACGGATTACGAGAAGGCGTTGGGCTCCCCTTGCTATGATTGCAAGGTCTACCCAAGGACAACCCAGGTACACATTTACCGTTGCAAGAGCCGCTGCATGAGGAATTATGTAGGTCAAGATGCAAGTAGTATTTCATCTGAAATGCACATCGCAGAAAGACAGAATGCAGGATAAAGTTGATTCGAGTCGAAATAATTTCACTTCTTTCCGAGGTTTCCAAAGTATCAGGGCTGATTCTCAGCTGAATGGACTTGTTAAAATTGACTTCCTCAGTGGACAACAGCTCTTCACGATCAAATTTCGATTTTTGACTTAGAATTTCAACAGGTAGCTGCAAGCTGAATCTGGCTCGTACAGTCGTGTGTAGTTGAAAGATGCGAATAATTAGATACGGCGCATCTTCTCGATCGCCAAGCCCTCGATGATATTTATTGAGTTATAACCCAATGTGAGAATCATCGAAGGCGAATAGAGGGACAACTCGCATATCCTCCTCTCCTCAAAAGCCGAGGAGCCAATAACGTCAAACTGAGGGATATTCGACACGAAGCTTCCGCACCTGTCACTCCCTGATCCGACTATGCGCTCCTATCAGAAATGCTTAACATGAAACAGCTCTGCTCGAGTTCCCCATGGGACGATCGCTAACGGTTGTTAATCGTTAAGTTTCGGCAAGTATGTAAGTGTCAGCGATGATCCTTCCACTTTAACCTTGAAGATCCCCACGTTACGGAGCCGCAGTGCCGCTCCAGCGAGGCTCTTTCCTGTTCTTGGCAGAACTCAACGTCACTGCAAAAAACATATATGCGCACCAATCACGATCGAGAAGCAAAGTCATGGAGAGAATATGTGGTATGTGGATTGTTCTTTTGACTGGGGTTGCGGAGAGGAGAGAGGGGAGAGAGCGAGATGGCAAAAACTGGGAAACGTAACTTCGTATATAATGCGCCCGTGGGCCAAAGTCCTTATTGCTTTTGTTTTTCTCCTTTGCATCCATTCTTCAGTTGTGTTACATTAGTTGCCCACTATGAATGCTCTCTTTCACTTCCCGAAGATTACCAATGTCTACTTCCTCGCATCAATTGCGACGGTTGGTGGCATGCTGTCAGTCTTCCCTGTCATCATCAGCTAAACAATTTCTAATAAAAATGCAGGTTTGGTTTCGATATTTCCTCGATGTCAGCCATCATTGGGACTCAACAATACATTGACTATTTCGATAACCCGCAAGGCATCACTCAAGGAGGAATCGGTGCTGGACTGGCTGGTGGTTCTGTGATTGGAGCAATCATCGCTGGACCAGTATCCAACAAGATCGGTCGTCGAGATGCAATCTTTTTCGCCTGTATATGGTGGCTCCTTGGAACGGCCCTTCAGACTGCCTGTAATGGCATTCCTATGTTGATCTGTGGTCGCTTCATCAATGGAATTTGTGTTGGTATCACCTCTTCCCAGGTCCCTGTCTACCTTGCCGAAATCGCGAAAAAAGATGCCAGAGGTTCGATTATCGTTATTCAGCAATGGGCGATCGAGTGGGGTATCTTCATCATGTATTTCGTTGGATATGGTTGCTCGTTCATCACAGATACGCCAACGGCATCCTTCAGAACTGCTTGGGCTATTCAGTTCGTCCCAGCTATCTTCCTTATGCTCGGCATTCCTTTCCTCCCAAGATCACCTCGATGGCTGGCCAAAGTAGGACGAGAGAAGGAAGCTATCCAAATCCTTGCAGACATCCAAGCCAAAGGCAACATCAGTGATCCTCTTGTCGTCGCAGAATGGGAGGAAATCACCACCATTCTGGCGGCCGAGCGGGAAGGTCAGAAGGGATGGAGACGTTTCTTCAAGAATGGAATGTGGAGACGAACACTTGCTGGCACCTCAGTCCAAGCTTGGCAACAACTCAGTGGGGCCAACGTCATGACCTATTATGTTGTCTACATCTTTGAAATGGCAAATTTGACTGGTAACACTGGTCTTGTTTCTTCAGGAGTGCAGTACGCTATTTTCATCATCGGAACAGCTGCAACATTCTTCTTCATTGACAAGACTGGTCGTCGACCACTTTTGGTAAGTTGACTGATATCAAAATCGATAAAAAACATGACTGATGTGTCACTTCACAGATTTATGGCGCAGTTGGAATGGGGATATGCATGATGGTTGTCGGAGGTGTGCTTGGAAGTTATGGCACATATCTGCCTGATGGATTGAAAGGCAATCTGAGCGTCAGGGTCCAGGTAACAGGTTCGCCAGCATACACTGTCATCGCATTCTGCTACATCTTGGTCTTGATATACTCTCTCACGCTCGCTCCAATTGCATGGGTCTACGCTGCTGAAGTGTGGTCTTTGGAGACTCGAGCCACCGGCATGGCACTTGCATCTGTTGCAAACTGGTGAATACTCCTAACCCTTATTTCCACATATGTATTAACATGCTTTCAGGCTCTTCAATTTTGCGATCGGCCTCTTCATTCCAGCTGCTTTCCAGAACATTTCGTGGAAACTCTTCATCATCTTCGGAACTCTCTGCTTTGGTGCTGCGATCCAAGCCTTCTTCACCTACCCAGAGACAGCAGGCAAGACACTTGAAGAAATTGAGCTCATGTTCAGAAAAGGAGGACCAAAGCCATGGAAGACGAAACCTGGTGACAGTTTGTTGGATCAGAGAATTCTAGAAGTTACAGAGCATAGCACGAAGCGAGGAGGTATTACTGAGGGTATGGAGGAGGAGAGAATGGAATATGGTGAGAAGAGTGCTGTTTGAAGTTTGAAAGTCGGTCGTGAGGAGAGGACATATGGCCTTTAGGAGTCAGGACTTTTGACTAATTACTTTCCTCTGCTAAGTTACTAAGTACTACTACGGACTTACATGTTTTTGAATGTGAGTGTTCTCTATGCAAGAATTTTCGAACGGAACAGTGCGCTGCAAAGGAAAGGACGTATCAACTGGACAAGATGTGATCTTCAGTGATAGTGATTCTTTTACTGAGCTCATGTGCATCGCTTTGGAGTTATATCTTCTCAATAGTAGAAAGTCTCACAGTAATCATTCAAGAACAGCTGTGTGAGAGTCGACATTGGTGAAAGACGCTAGCCTTGTGTGAAGGGCAGGAAAAAGAATGGAGTCAACGCATGGCAATGGAATATTCAGAGCCGGGAACAAGTGCGCTGAGGTATGCTGGAAGCTCTGTGTGTTGAGAGTAGCCAATATCTGTGACGGATGGTATGCATTGAGCACAACTTCTCCCAAGTCTGTCTCATTGATGACCAAGTCCTATCAGCGTCGCGGCTTACGATCAGAAAGTCAGTCTTCTGATCTGAGCTGTTCTAAGCTAGGCGATTACTCGTCCTGTTGCACTCTAGTCCACAAAGTTGTGGATCTATCATGCCACCGCACAGGATCGGGATGATCTTCAACCATCGGCCACGGACACTGGCCCTTGACAAAATTAGCGAAAAGTACCTGATTTGCATCATAGATATCCCACGCGTCCTCCCGGTAGTGCCAACCCGTGTAATCGATACTACCTTTATTAACGTTAAAACGTATCTCGATCTGATCAAGATTCGCGTTGTCCCTTAGCTCTTCCAGCATGGCTCGACAATTATCCTTTAGCAGATGCGAACCCCATGAGGAGATCTGTTTGCCCCTCTCCTTGCGTCCTAGAAAACAACTCTTGAAAAACAACCTTCGAAGCGTAGAAGAATATTTAAAGACGAATTGTTTAAGTGGTTTGTCTGAGGTCCGGAAGTCTTCCAATCTGAGAGTGTGGAGTTTTCGCCAAGTGTTCTGGTAGAGGGCATTTTGGAAAATTTCCCAACAGGTCAAGTAGTTAACCGTCTCCCAAGCGCTTAGGCAGCTGTCCCTATCTATCTATAGAAGTGTCAAGCTTTCAAGATTCCCCATATTCCCCAGAAAGCCGGACAAGCCAGCGGTTCCAGACGCCAAGCTAGCTCGATCCGGGCCCAATGTATCCTGAACGACTCCGATGTGTATATGTTGAATTTTGCTAAGAAACTCCTGGAAGTCTATCGGAAAGTCCGTATTCTTCATGTTTTCAGCATTTGAAGCATTCGATTTTCTATTCTTATTTGCACAGGAAGATAATGCTTCGAAAGTTTGCAGCGGGATGGCTTCCAAAAGCAGTCTTTTTATCGGTGACTTGATAGCCCTGAAGGTTTTTATGATGCCGAGATACTGCGCCCAAGCTGCTTTTCTATTTTGAACATGGTACGCAAACGGGCGGTTTTCTGCCAACATTCTCGTCCAGAACTTGCAAAGTTCTGTTTCGATTTTAGGCCAAGGACACTGTTCAGAGAACACGCTTAAGGTGTCAACTTTGGGAAGCCTAGAAAATATCGTGATGAGGGTCTTCGTGTCAGGACCCAAGTCGGGACCCTCACTACGGGCGGAAGTTACGACATAAAGGTCGCACCTACTGACTATTCACTTTTTGGAGTATTGGCTATCGAAAAATACTTGAACTTTCTATGTACGCGCTGCAAAATTCTATGTACATTACAAAAATCAAAATCTAATTCTTAAATTCGCCATTCTCCCAATAATAAGAGATTCCAAACTAGCCAATCAAAGCGCTCTAAAAAAGTCGTTATCATCAGCATTTTCAACATAAATTGGCCTTCCTGTGATAGCACGGTGGGAAGCTCAGTACGTAGACGAAAAATCGATTCGGCTATCTCTTAGAATCTAAAAGTAAGGAAGGAAGAAGGGAGTGGGAGAGCCAGAGCTTATATACGCCAGAGTGAAACATGCTTACGCCCTAAGCCCGATCCGTTCTCAGGGAGAATCACGTGGAGGCTACCCAGATGCTCACGTGATCCCTGTCACAGGCGATTGGGGCAGGCGATTACTGCAGGCGATTCAGATCAGGGTGATCCAAGTGATCCGTAACAGGTGAGTATGTATTATGTAGAGTTATTGAAAATGTACATAAGATTTTGCAGCGCGTTCATAGAAAATTCAAGTATTTGGGCAAATTTTTCGATAGTTAATACTCCAAAAAGTGAATAATCAGTAGGTGCGACCTTTATGTCGTAACTTCCGCCCGTAGTTAGAATAAAATCATTGAGTGTTCGGAACTGAAGCCGATTTCGAACTTTACTATACAGAAAAATTCAAAGCTCAATATACCTCGTACCCTTACGATGCCAACGCGTGCCTATAAGGGATGTGGCGAGCAGTTATCCGAGAGCGCTCCCGAGTGCATTTGTGGAATAAAGAACCCGCACCATGCATCCCCGCCTCCATCATCTCCCTTCCCCGAACCCGAACCCGAACCCGAACCTGAACCCGCCAATGAGCCTTCACCAAGATTAAGAACAAAAGAAGAAGTGAAGGTACAACACAGTCTGGAGTAAGGAGCTTTTTTTGACCTTTTTATGTTCTAGCTATCTATGAACCAAGAGCGGGACATTGCGAGGGAAAATATATGAAGGGTCTAGGGGGTGTCTGATTATAACTTGGGGCTTGTGGTTCTAATTGGAAGAATCGGAGTGGGAATTTATTTTTTGAGAATACTTCATAATATAGTAGCCTTTTTCCAAAAGTCTTTGATCTCTTTTATGCCAGAAATTGTCTTCGTCGCTTTGACCGATCGACTGTGAATCGCATTATGCAGTTGTTCGATGAGGGGTCGTTTTCCAGCAGCAGTCTTTCGATCGCTGCTGTCATCAAGCGGGACAAGTGGCATTCCTTTATACGCCCGTGCGCCCGTCGATGGCCTGCGGCATGCGCCAAACATCGTCGACGTCCCCGCCGACTTATCCACTCTCTTCGACTACCTGACGAAGAGCGACACCGACGCGGGACAAGAAGAACTTCTGACTGCACCTGTACGAGGCGGCCGTGCACCGCGCGGATGTACGGATATACACATGGGTGGGACATCGCGAGCTGGCGAGGAAGACCATGGAGAAAAGTGTCATCACTCTACATGCCTCGCAACCACGGATTGTACTTGCCACCTTCAAATGCAACACAACAACATCCGACTTTCCAAGACGACCGCAGTGCTTGGTCCCGCCTCCGACTAGCAGGAGGTGCAACACTCCTCGAGACGCAGCTGCGAACTAGTATCAAAGGTTTGAGTTGAGCCTGTGTTCTTTCTGGGACTGACGTCCAAGTTCACAAGACTTGTCTTGTCATTGTAACTTGAATCTCGGCAAATTTGCTCTTTGTTGTAGTAATGCGAACTATGGCCCGAAAACTTTTCTTGGTTATTTTAAAAGAAGAGCTGATATGAATCACTCCACTTATTCTTTGTTCTTGTTTCCTCAACACCAACCGTACTCAGCTCGGACTCATATTTGGATTGTACCTGTAACACGGGATAATCCATTGCATCAAAAGAATTTGAATTATTTCTCTCCAAAAGTTTCAAACTGCATGAAGTCTCGAATTGCTTTCTTCTCTACTTTCTGCTTTGTGCAGAACAAAGGCCGAAAAATACAACAGGTTTAAGTTAGAAACTGTTTTCGTACAATAGATATTGATGTTGCATGCAAGCCTCAATAGAGTTAAAAGTCCTTCGTGTCTGCTGATTTTTCATCTCGTAATATTAAGTCTGTAAGCTCTATCTACTACACTTACACCGATTCTACCCCCTTTACAGCTATGGATCGCATGTCAAGTTTTTTGAGGCCAGAACGACAGAGACAAACAAATCCTCCCCCAGAAGGAGTAGAGGACGCAACAAAGATATGTTGGTTCTGTCAACACACCCCTCCTCCAAGCCGGCTCGAGTGCACCCGATGCAAGTTATGCTTCTTGCCTACGAAGAGAACGGATGGTAAAGACACAGTGTGGTATGTTGGTTATTTCAACAACTTACAAACGCCTGAAGAGAGAAAGATAGTATCAGATACAGTTGCCAAGGAACTTGTTAGTTCTACGAGAAATGTGGCGGTTTGTTGCGAGCACAGGAATTCCGGGCTATGGATTATTTTCCGACAATTGGATGTCGAACGGAAATTTTCTATCAAGCATGCAGGTCTGACCCATGACCAGGCATTTACGGATTGGAACGAAGTGAAAAATCTTAGCGGGGACATCCAGGAGATAGTGAAGCTCTTGGTTTGCAATAGCAATCAAAAATGTGAGTTCTGATCTCAATGATTTTGTCAACTCGAGACTAATTGACGTGGCAGTACCCGGATGGTATCCAAAATAAATTTTCCCAATTGCCTCTTCCCTAGTCGCTGCATTTGGTATTGTTGATTGTTTGGTATGCCACTATGTTTGGAAGTTTGCGAATAAGGGATCGGAGAGTTGGCGGTGTCCTAGCAGCAGGGTTCTGAGGGAAGAGACGATTGATTTGTACTAGCTTGTAGGAGAGTGCTATCAAATACAGAAGTTGTAACCTGAATTGAGAGCATAAGGAACTAGAGACAATCTTTTTAGGTCAAAAGAACTCTATAGTGATCAAACACTCTCTCACTCTCGCTTGATACTAATAACTAACTTGGTAACGTAAGCTCTTTCCTTTTTGAGTTATTTCCGATTGGCATGGGTATAGTGTAGAGGCTTTTACTGAATGCATTGATTGAGCCTCAGTAAAGATGGAAAATAGCAACGAGGTAAATTCCCCTTAAGACATTGAGGAACAAATAATATAACTTGCAACTAAAATACATTTAAACTCAAATTTAAATTCAAAAAACTCCTTCCTCCATCTCATCTTAGTGGGTCCCGTTCATGACCATCGGCTCATACAATACTCCTCTCATATAATTTCCCCATCTGTGTATTGCTTTGTTAGAGAATTAGGTTGGCCTTCACTCTGAACAAGATTGTTCCACATTTTGTCAAATTCAATTATATAATTAGGATAAGTTTTAGTCACATCGTAGGTTACTTCTCGCGAAAGTTTCAGCGCAAAAGCATCGTCTGAACGATACCAAGTGCAAAATGGCGCACACTTGGAAAAAGGCCGTCCATGCCAGTAATTTCGGTCATTCGGGGAATGTTTGAAAAGTTGCTCCCCTTGCGCCTGAAATGCTGACATAAGTTCGCCCATTTCGTCCTCAATCTTGGAAAACGCCGTGATATTCTCGCTTGACATCAAGAGTTCCAATTTTCCAAGAAAAAGGCCAGTGCGACGACCATAATACCATTCAACCCCTGAAACTGTCAGCAAGATACTTAACGTTATTTTGTTGCTACGTACACTACGGGTAATAGCCAGCAAATTCTTAATCAATAATAGCCGATATTTTGTAGATTCTAAGTATTTCTTCAAAGACGAAAATATTTTGCCCATGTAAATCGCCATAAATGAAGACATATTCTTCATTTGATAATCCGCCTTCTTTTAGGAGAACAGTTTTAACTTTAGCAATTTTTTCATTAACTTCTCTTATCCAACTCTCTGGAAATCGACCTTTTGGTCGGTTATCCCACGAATTATATTTCATACGAAATAGGGTTTTCCGCCATGCCGGAACGAGCTTTTCTAACTATTCTATTGTATTAAAAAGAACATCCTAGCAAGGTCTATGATTACATCTGAAAATGAAATCGCGAAATGGTTCTCCATCTATTGTTTAGACCCGTGGAGCAGTAAGTTTACGCCATTTATGTATATAGTTTGCCAAATCTTTCGCAAAAATGTCCTTTTGTTTTGGGGTGAGTTGGTGTTCGATATTTGTATATTCGATTTTTTTTGCACGAGACATAACAGTAAGCGCATATTTGTCCTCTTTTTCTCCAAATCTATGCATTTCCACGAGAGACATTTTTGGGAAATTGCTATGGACCAACTGTTGCGCTTTATAATCGTTTGCACAACCATTCCAGTCGTTATTAATTTCGTCTCTAACAAACCACTTTGGGCCAGCTTCCCATAAGCCAGCTTCTCCCTTTAGGTGACGGACTTTGAGCCGGGATGTGTACCCCCATGGTGAGATCTGGTGTCGACTATTCTATCCACAATTATGGCAGAGTTCCTCAAAGCGGCGGTTATCAAAGTGGGAATAGATCAGACTTTCGTCGTTGTCGAACCAATCTTGTGAAACAACTAGATGTTTATCATAGAACTGAACAAGATCATTTCCATCGACTCCAGGATGATCTAAATAACAAGTTAGAACTAGGTGTGGCCAGGATAACATATATATACTGTACTAACATGTGCCGTCCCATTCCATCTTCTCCTTAAGTGCGTGTTCATAGTCTTTCTCTCTTCTAGCCGTCTCTTTGGCTCTTTCTTCTTTCACAAATGCTGTGTCAGAGATAGCCCATTCACAATCAGACTCTCCTTCATCTTCAACTTCTTTATTATTAAAACCGGTCTCGTGTTCGGCATTTTTGATGGTCGAGTTGATCGTTGTAATGAATTCTTTTTTACCCTCATAATCCGTACCTGGCGCACTTTCAGAGGGGCTGTTACCTGTGTTAGCGATCTCGTTGGACATGGTGCTTACGGCGCAAGTCTTCGATTGATCGCTATAATTTCCTGAGCTAGGTCTTAGTGCTTGTAAGTGTTAAAATTACTAGAGTAGAATATTGTAGAATAGTAATTTATTTAATTAAGTTAAAAAAAGACTTGAAATCTCTGCTCTTTATATAGACGATATTTTTCTAAATTACATGTGTCACGGTTCTGGAGTCACGTGCTCGCTAAGTACTCACGTGACCGCTCACCTGTATATATGCTCTGCCTTCCGGCGCTTCTTTCCTTCCTTTCCTCTTTACCTTTAGATTCTAAGAGATAGCCTAATCGATTCCTCGTCTACGTACTTGAGTCCAACCGTGCTGTCACAACATGTTTGCATTTAAATATATATAATATAAAGAAATAATAAAGAGTTTAATAATTCTTTATTAATATTTAATTTAATATAATAAAGATTTTACGAAAATAAATTAAATCTTTATTTTCTCTTTATTAATATATAAATAAAAAATCTTCATAATTTTTATATATAATATAAAATTTTTTTTTTTAAAAAAATAAAGAATATAATAATATTTCTTTATTAATAATAAAGAAAATATTAAAAATATTTATTATTTCTAATAATAAATAAATAATTAAAATTTTAAGAAAATTAAACTAAATATTAATACGCGAAAAATAAAAAAACGTATAAAAAACTTTATTATAAATTAAATTAAAGAAATTGAAAAAAAAATTTTTAAAGACAAAAATACGCATTTAGTAATTTCTTTATTAATTAAATGAAAACGAATTATTTCTTATATAAAGCTCTTTTTGTCACAATCACGGGACTAGTGGACCACAAGCTCAGTAAGCGAAGCAGTTCGATTAGCAAGAGACTTTCTTCCTTGTTTTCGCGGCCTGCTCCATGGATTTCTTACACGTGTCACACTGTTCTCCTTCAACATTCTCGTTTCCAAGAGGTTGAATAAGCATTGCTGATGCAGAAGTAGACTTGCCGAGTTTATACTTGACATATGCATTCGGGAAATCCGGGTTGTTTTCCTTCCATAAATGGGGCTCCCGCTTTTGTGAGAAGGTAGATTGGTGGCTCAAAATGTATTCCACCTCTCGTCGAATGAAGCCGCATTGTGAATCCAGCATTCGAAAGACTTGATCGAGCAGTTCAGTATAAGGAAGTGGACGCTGGAGCAATGTGTTAAGCAATGTGTTAAGCATATAAGTATAAGTGTGAAGGTGGCGAAGAAGAGGAAAATTACCTCAGTTTGATGACCCCATGAGCCGGTATAGGGAACGATTGGGTGGTTAGCCATCACCTCCATCACCTCCTCCGCCTCCTCCGCCTCCACTACCACCTTGACCATGAACGATCGGGTGGCTACCGGGAGCTGTGTCGACATCAGCACAAGATGCGAAGTCAAGTAAGAATGAAAGGTAAAGTATACGACCATAAGAAACATTAGAGAGAGAGAGAGAGAGATATCCATAAAGCGGGGTAGAAGCAACACGATTAGCCTAGAAACGCAACGAGGAAACGCAACAAGGAAATGCAACGAGAAAAGACAACAAGAAAAGAAAAAGGCATTCTTGTAAGAGGATAGAAGCAGTGGATCTAGGAAGGTTTGTTAGTTAATATTGTGCTGCATGATCCCACGCGGTGCATTAGCACCACACAGAATTTGCTTACCTAATATCTCAACCATCTCCATTCTCCCACCTTCCTACTCGACCGTATCCTCTTTAATGTAGAGTGTCATGCTCAACTTGACTCTTCTATCCTGTGGGTACTGCGTTTGACGTTCCAATTCTGATATGGCTCTCCTGAATTGTTTCCCAATAGAAACTTGCTCCCTTCTTCCGCCCTCGTCGTACTGGATTCTGGAGTTGTGGAGATCCAAGTCGAGCTCTATATCCTTTAATAACTGGCTGAACTTGGACCAGCTCAGGTGGTTGCATCGAATGTTGTGATGTTCTAAACACTGGGTACTATCTTCGAGTATTGCTGAAATGGCAACCTCAACCCAGCTGCATCCTCCATTCTCTCCCTCCAGACAAATCAGAATATTCTTATTACATAGCGGTTGGGTTGCTGGCCTCGGCTGAAAATGTGGATCGGTTAAAGAAATTTTAAAGTTTTATTGTCACGGTTCTGGAGTCACGTGCCAGCTAAGGAATACTCACGTGACCGCTCGCCTGTATATATACCCTGCCTTTCGGCGCTTCCTTCCTTTCTTTCCTCTTTACCTTTAGATTCTAAGAGATAGCCGAATCGATACTTCGTCTACGTACTAAGCTTCCAACCGTGCTGTCACATTATCTAAAGGTCTAACAACCCCCTACCAGCCTGGGAAGGCATAATAAAGAATATCCGACCAGAGACTGTACGCGTTGGACGTGTACCGCGAAGAGTATATCCT
>NW_017263599.1:0-7913 GCF_001500285.1 Mollisia scopiformis
ACTATCTGCTTATATAGAACCTTCCTACTCAGAGCCGAGAAGGAACGAGGGGACTAAGACAAAAGGTCCTCGTTCCCTTTAATCCTCCTTAGTCTACTTTAATCACATGATCGCTGATCTCGTGCATCTGAAACTTTCTTATTCCGAAGTATCTCTAATAAGCTCGCTTGCTGAGCCTATCGTGTTCCTTGCTCGTAATACAAAGCGACTTTTTTTAAAACGCTTCGTGCTTAGTAAAAAACGTACGACGAAAAACGTAATAATTACGATAAATTAAAAAATAACGAAGAAATAAATTAAACGACGAAAACGTTGTTTTTTTAAAAAAAAAATTTTAATATTACGAATCGTTTAATTTAATTATTTATTTAATCGCTCGCGATTATTACGGACCACCTAGATCGCTTAGCTAATCGCCTGTTACCTGACCTAATCGCCTGCCTAATCGCCCGCGACAAAGATTAGGTCGGAAATAGTGGCGTTCCCTAGCTTTAAGCCAATTGGGGCTTAGCTTCTTATATAACATCTCTTTCCCCTAGTATATATATATCTAGATCTTTTCTTCTTTTATTCCTCTTTTTTTCTTTACTTTTAGATTCTAAAAGATAGCCGAATCGATACTTCGTTTACGTACTAAGCTTCCTACCGTACTATTATAGCGATAAAAAAAAAAAAAAAAATAAAAAAAAAAAAAACGAGAAATAAAAAAATAAAATCGTAATATTATAATAGTATAGTAGGAAGCTTAGTACGTAGACGAAGTATCGATTCGGCTATCTCTTAGAATCTAAAAGTAAAGAGGAAAGAAAGGAAGGAAGCGCCGGAAGGCAGGGCATATATACAAGCGAGCGGTCACGTGAGTATTTCGTAGCGGGCACGTGACTCTATAACCGTAACAAGTGTTGTGGAGTAAAACCCCTTCCTAGAGTTTTATTATTCCTTAAAGTTTTATAGGAGAGTAAAACTCTATCACGTGATCCAGCGTGCAGCCTGAGGCCCACTAGTCCCGTGATCGTAATATTACGTTATATAAATATAATATTATTATATAAATTTATATAATAAAATATAATTTTTTTTTTTTTTTTTTTATAAATTTTTACAAATTTTTTCTTTAATAAATTTATAAAATTATTATTAAAAAAATAACGTTTGTCTCTGCGTAACGAAACGCATTTTATTACAAAACGAACTTATTGTCACGGACACGTGATCAGCAGACCATGGGCTCAGGGGCCCAGCCGTTGGTCCGGCATTTGCGGATCCCGGGTCACGTGTTGGATCCCTTGGGGCCGCCGCGGGCTCTGGGGGATCCAGAGGGACCCTGGGGGATCCAATCAGAAGCATATATACTGGGCTTGAGGCCCTTAGGTAGGAGCCTTGTGCTCAACTTGATTAAGTTTTCCTAACTACTATATCATTGCCTTACTTTACTTCATTCACCATACCAACCCACGTGACCTTACCAGGGTAAGGGGAGAGTCGTGACACTTATGCGAAATTACCGGCATCGCAAACAAAGCTCTCTAAAGTGATGCATTGTCAGATTTTAGTATTAAAGAGCGGAGATCCTGGGCAGATCACCGTAATACGACTATTGAAGAAGATGAAGCGTACTGCGTAATCGGGATCTTCGATGTGTCCATGGTGCCAAATTACGGTGAGAGAAGGGACCAGGCATTCAAACAATCCAAATTCTGCATAATAAATTGGGACTCTTGATGAGACGGCCTTACGGCAGTCGGAATTCAGACTGCGTCAGCCGGTACCTTGAGTCAACCACCTCCAGCCGAGTCTTAATTCTAGTAGCGAAGACTTAGGTTGCGTGAAGTTTACGTTGTAGCGAGAGTTGGGCTCAAGATTTTCTTTCCAAGTTTGTTTTTGGGCTGGTCAAAACTTCTCTTTTAATTCCTCTCAGAACCAATCCCAGAAGCTGTAGCTTGACACATCGCCTTGTGCTCTTTGTAATGGGCGACTTGGCACGCCCGCCCGCAGTACGTAACCTTGTTGCACCTTCCGCAGCGCATCAACTGCACAGAAACCTTTTCGCACTTCGCGCATTGGGGCGGTGCCGACAAGAGGCCCCGCTCATTTCCACTTCCGCTCTCTACCGTCGCCAACAAATCCTCCGTTGTCTTCCTCGTCAATCTCAACACCCGCTGTTCACCCAAGCTGACGTGCGCCGCCGACCATGCGTTCCCTCCCGGAGAATAGAACCCCTCCACGAGCTGCTCCTCCAGCTTTACGAGTTGAGTTCCGAAACCGTCGAGAAGATCAAAGATCGATTCTATCAGAAACCCCAGGACTTCCACTTCGTTTGAATCGCTGATTTTCTCAACTGCAGCATCGCTTTGATGAGCCGCTATTATAGCAAGATCCGATTCGTTCAACCGTTGAATACGGAGATATCGAAGGACGCTTCTTGGCAGCGGGTCGGTGAGCGTAAGAGAGATGGTAGAGGTCGAATCGAGCCCAGACGATAACCAGAGTTTCTGCTTTTGCTCGAAAAAATGGCGCCATGGGATGCGTCGTGAGAACGAGATCATAGCTCTCATTGCGATTACCGGGTACGACAAAGCCATAGAGACGTAAAAGACGATTGTTTGGAAGAGGTCCATAATTGATGAAAAGCTGGAAGAACACTTCTAGGTAAGCGCACTAATTGGTAGCAAAACAAGATGAACGTACCTGATCTCCCGATCCGTAGTTTTTCCCGGCAAGAACAGAGAGGTTTCCAGAAAAGCCATCGTAGACGTGACACTGCTTAGCCTCAGGCGAGTGGTTCAACATGTCCGCGAAGGGCGCCAGAAGTCGAGTCGAATCTCCATCGGGCAGCTTAAAATCCATCGCACGACTCCACACGGTGCAGAGAGCCCACTTGTACTGAAAGATGGGAAAAAAGTGTCAGTAGTCGATTCGCAGCATCTTTCGCGTTTGGTAATACCTACATCTTCGATGGTGAATTTGTCGCGTGGAAATAGTTCTTGATGTCGTCTAAATAGTCGCTCTACCAATGCCTTATAATCGTCCTCGATCTGTCGATCCAGTTGCTTCGTGGTAGTGTAGAGCGAAGTTCCCGCGCAAACTTCCAGCTCGGCCTCCGCAAAGAAGACGCTCGAAGTGTAGCTCGCAGGCAGCGCCGCCACATGGCTTCGCAAGCCATCGTATCCCGACCCGCACGATCTGACGAAGAGAATATACGTAGCCAAGGTGTCATCGACAGACAAGGGCGGCCGTGTAGAGAGAAGGGCTGGCCCAAGGAAGGGATCAGCATATGCGTGTTTGACTGTCCAGAGAACGCCATGTGGAATGGTGAGAATTTTTTCTCCTTCGTCGAATCGCTGCAGCGTTCTGACACTGCGGCCAGTATCCGAGAAGTCGGCAAGTTCCAGGTCGTCCAAGCCTGACGCTCTAGATTGTTTCAGCCAGCTTTTCATAGAATCGAGGGTGTGTGCGTGAAAAGGCGGGGGACTGGGCTGTTTCGTTACGAAGTAAAAAGTTGCGTCCGCTGGCCTAATTTAAGTTAGTGGAGCTACTGTATAGGTCAAGTGCCATTATATACACCTCCTTCACATCTGTAGCGGGTGCGCCCGTCAGCAATAATAAGAAGCGGGGTATACTATAACGGGCGATGAGCACAGCGTTAAACAGGGAAATGGACTTTGTCATATCGTGACCCAATAGCTTGTATCACGCCGAGTAAGCTGACGCTGACGCGGGGTGCTCAAAGACTTTGAGTGTGTATATATCTAGGGAGCGTGCCCGGTGAAGCCGTGCTTTCTTTGTCTTGGCCTACGATCTACACAACTTGACTCAAATCATCATCCAACCCTTGCAAACATCCATCTTAGCTATGCTCTTCTCCTTTGTCTCGCTCCTCGCGAGGTTTCTCGCGCTCGCAACACTCTCCAGTGCCCAGACCACTACTTCTAGTACCTCTGTATGCCCGTCAATCGTGAGCGACATACCAATTCTGACTACGTTGTCGCTCACCGCCGAACCTACTAGAACCTTCTACCAGTTCTTGCCGCCGGCCTATACGGGAGGTCCCAGCCAGTCCGCGCTTCCCGTCATTCTCTCTTTCCATGGTGCCAGTCGGAACGCCACAGAGCAGGCCGGGCTGGACCGCTTCTGGGACCCAGTCTTTCAAGGTTCCACGCCCTACATTGTGATCTATGCAGAAGCACACAAAGTAAGTTCTCCAAGGTGACAAGATCTCAAGGACAGAACTGACCGCCAGACAGACTACGTGGGAGGGTACACCAAACATCATAGATAACGATACAGGTTATACCGGCAATATTCTAGATCAGATCAACGCAAGTCTCAGCATCGACTCGGAGCGTATCTTTGGCTCGGGGAAGAGCGATGGGGCCGGGTTCCTGAACGTACTGGCCTGCGATACTTCCCTCGAGGGGCGTTTCGCCGCGTTCGCGCCAGTCTCGGGGGCTTTCTACACGTTTAACGACACTACCGCCGGTACCCCGACAGAATCGGGAGGAACGTGCAACCCCGCTGTGGTCGATACGGATCTTTACTTGTCAGGTGACCCCCCGGTCAGTCACGCATGTACTCCGACTGCTACGGTGACCCTGAACGGGACGCCTACCGTCGTATCCCGAGTTCCGCCGATCCTGGAATTCCACGGCGGTAGTGACACAACTATTCCGTATAACGGCGGATTGGGTCGAGATAACTTCTGTCTGCCAACAATCCCTCACTGGATCCAGCAATGGGCCGCCAGGGACAATCTGCCCGTCACGAACACGACGTCTGCGATAACGTCCGAGGCAACCGCCTTCATATTTGGGTCTGGTACCACCGACGGGCTCGTGATGCACGTCTTCGACGGACCCGATGTCAGTCACAGCTGGCCGGCAACGTTCCTCAACGACGATAACCAACCCCCCGGTTGTGGACCTTTTGGAGGAGGGGATGGAAACGGGGATGGTCCGGCGAGCTTTAACGCAACGCCAATGATCATCTCATTCTTCAACGAATGGCCCAGAACGCGTTTAACTTAATAAAAGTCATGGAGAATAGAAATTTAATCTCGACGTAATATATGCTATAAAATGTGAAAATTATAGCTGATATATATAATTATTTTTTTATTTTTTTATTTTTTTTTATTAATTTAATTATTAATAAATATAAATTACGATAATAATATTTTAATATTAATTATTATAGCTTTTTTATTTTAAATTTCTCCGCTAATAATAATATTTATTAAGCTTTTTTTTTTTCGGGACACCGAACGATATCATAGAGCAGGAATCTTGATTAGCCACACAACCGTATTTTTAGCTTTATAGCGATGTTCTCTATATTATTTATAACCTAATCTTTCTTGTCTTTTCCATGTTCTATATGTTGCTTAGAAATGTTTGTGCTTTCCTTCTGCATATTTATTCACGTTTGGCAGTCGACAATCTTGATTTCCATTATTACATTATTACATCGTTTGACAGCTTTTCAATAGCTACAGATTGGTTCTCAAGTAAACCCCCGAAATTTGATGAGTACTGGCGCTTTGTCTTTTTGATCTATATATTATCGAGCTTTAATTGATACATGTTTACACGTAAAGTTTACGACGGATTCTGGGGTCAACATGTTGAACGATCTAGAAGCACATAACGCATCGATGCAAGGAGATGCTAGCCAACACGCCCAGCTACACGAGGCAATGTTCGGAAGCAATAACGCTGATGGTATTGCAAATGCAGTTTTATTCCATTTCTACTCTGCGCAGCTCAACCTCTTGAGAGAGACTTGCTTCAAACCTTTACCAGCATTTCTGCAGCTTTGTGCGGATCAACCGAGTTTGGAGGACTTATTCGGCTTCTGTCTGACAGTTTCACGCATCGTTCGCAGCTTGAAAGATCGACAACGAAGCATCGGCGATATTATAGGTGTATTGTTGAAGGAGCATCAACATCGCATCGAGAATGTGCTTTCAGATATCCTTTTGACATCACGGCACGCTATTTTCGCGATCCTAGGAATATTCACAATAATGTACAAATTGCCCTCAAAGCCTGCCACAAATCATTCTGAGGCAATAGTACATTCGACAGCAACAGAAACAATGGCGCTACAACATATAGATCAATCTGGACGTCCCATGAGAGCCCTACTCCAATCCGCGGGAGCGAGCTTGTCTCCGAAGGTCACGGACTCCTCAGCTTCATCTTTCCCAGTATCAACTCTCAACTTTTCAACTTTGGCCCTGAGAATTTCAGGAAGGGGCATCACAATAGTCTGGGTCGATGACCTCATTTGTGCTAAGTATGAGGAACCAATGATGCCATTCAGCCCTCAACAGTAGTGTGATATCAGCCTGCCAAATTCTATCGTGCGGGCAGGAGAAAATTCGAGTCTTGGTCGTGGTCGCACACAATGAGGATTCTATAGCCTACCTATAGTTTGCGTACGAATGGAACTTGCGATTTCAACTACTGTAAGGATCAACTACTGTAAGGAGTCTGGGGCGGCTGGTAAAACGGTTGTAATCACTTGGCGCTTGCATCACATACATAAGTTGATCGAGGCTGTGATCCTTTCTATTTTTTTCGGTGCAGACCAATTTGTGCTTGATGTAAGATCAAGATACCTGTGCCTAGTAGCTGTTCTCGCACTCAACTAGCCTAGGCCTTGGCTACCAAGTCCCGTTATGCCGAATCCACATACTTGTAATGCACCATCTCTATTCCCGAATCGTCGTTCTCCATCAACCAATGTATGTTCTCAAGGAAGGGAGGCGTCTCCTTGCACTTGTAGTGGTCCTCAACACTCTTCCAACCGATGAAAGAAGTGAATCGTCGAGACTCGACGTCCTCGTGCTCGAAAGGCATTTGACCCCAGCCGCTAACGAGACCGCCAGCAGCCTCGGGAGCCCTGGAGCTGATCGCGTCGGCAAACTTTAAGAAGCCGTAAGCGACCTTGTCCTCTCGTTCCTTGTCGATCTTGCTGACTAGATAAATCCAAGAGACCAACTCGACCGCTGGAGCGCTTAGAGTAGGCGCTGGATCGACGAGGAAGATGACCATGTCGTTATAGATAGACTTCGAAGTGACAGCTTTGATAGCCTTAGACAGCTCGATTTTCTTGAAGAAAGCAGCCTGATTGTCGAGAGACTTCCAGCCTTATTCAAGGTACAATCAGCGACTTGATAACATTCAGAGAAGGGGGGAGTAAGTACTCACTGCGATGCCAGCAACCTTTTTGTCTTCTTCTTGCACAGCCCAAAAGGTGCTCACATTTCCATCGGCTCCCTTGAAGAGCGAGATCAGGTTTTTCCACTCGGACCCGTCGACCGTGGATGCGTCCTAAATAGGGACTTGTAAGACTTGAACGTAATACATGATTGCGGTTAAAAAGAGAAGTTCGCAGAACGATGAAGTTATCGTTATAATTATAATATTCGAGAAAGAGGTACTCTATTTCTTAAATTTCCTACTCGCAAGGCAAATTGCATAGCTCTAGGAAATGTTAGGAAAGCGCGGTGAGAATGAGCTAACGGGGAGCCTCGCACGAGAAGTGAATCAGTTCGGTTGCTTCTGCTTTCTACAATAAATATGATATGCTGTGTCACTTTGCAGGCCCTCCAATATCCTTAGGCGGAATTGCCTTGCAGAAATGTGAACACCGCTACTCGGTGACTCGATGCAAGCCCGGCGCAAGAAATTGAGGGTGAGGTCAAGATCTCCGCGGATTTTAGGGATAGTCTAGGCTTTTTCGATGACAGCGGCTGTCCGGGCAGAAGAAGTCATCCTCACTAGCTGCACCTAATTCCCCACTCTTTAGGAATGCCCTCATTTTCATGCTTTAGCACTCAATCCTCAGCACTCATAAATTAACAATACGCTAATTTCGCAGTACAGCAGTATAATGCAGTCAATTAATAT
>NW_017263599.1:11168-116216 GCF_001500285.1 Mollisia scopiformis
TTTAAAGGTTAAAACGTTTATTAAAGTTTTAGTAATTTAAGAACCGACAAATTGCTTTTGATGCTAGTTCTCCATGGCTAATATCATACTCGCCACGCTCTTGTGACATGCTAAGAGCGGCCAGTAACGTGTATAGATGTGATGATGACTCTCTAGAAATTATAATCCCCAAATAGCAACTCCAAGAATCTCCATGCGACCGTCCCGTCTCATCCCTTTTCGGGCTGGCTAGCGAAACACTCTTGAGCATACTTCGTACCACCCAACCTATCAACAGCAAGGAATACGAAGGAAGAGAGGCTTGTTCGAACACCACTTCGCTAATTGAATCCTAATGAATTGAAACTATTGCTTATTCGCCGTGAGTCCGACCAAGCCTGGGCTAAACGTCATCTGACATTAGATCTCCTTTAAATATCGTTTGCACACTCTTCAGAGCGACACTCCTCTTCGTAGCTTGACTTTGCAACCCTGAACACTCGCCTCCCTCACGTTAGCATACC
This sequence comes from Mollisia scopiformis, assembly GCF_001500285.1. NCBI lineage: Eukaryota > Fungi > Ascomycota > Leotiomycetes > Helotiales > Mollisiaceae > Mollisia > Mollisia scopiformis. Next base: position 11,672 of record NW_017263599.1, read on the forward strand.
ACACTATCCTCAGACTGGATTGAAACTAAAACTAGAGAAGATCAAAGACGATCGTCATGGCTCCTGACCTTTCTATCATCACGGGCGAAATCCAACAGAAAAGTTCCGAATTGCGACCTGGCAATGAAAAGCAGCGACTGAGTCTTCTTCAATCTGCTCGTGCCCTAGTCCACGAGCTTGAACAGCCCCATGAGCGTATCATGCGTATGTGCTATCATGAACCCGCAATCTTCATGGCAACCAAGGTGCTCATCAATCTGGGCATCTTCAAAATCCTCGCTGCGGCTACAGAGCAATTAACCGCAGCCAAGCTAGCTCAAGACACCGGCTCAGACAAAATTCTTGTGGAGCGTCTCCTCAAGCACATTGCTACCGAGTTCTTCGTGCACGAAAGTGGACCAGACACATACACCGCGAACGATCTCACGCGGTGTATTGCGTCTTCTGGAGGCCAGGGGACAATCGAGGATATGTTCCAGATTGTCCGTGTTGTCGACTCAATTCCAGATTTCCTGAGGGGAACGAACTATGCAAATCCGGTGAATAAGGACGCAACTGCGTGGAAATTTGCCTACAAGACAGACCAGCATTACTTCGAGTATGTTAATAGTCCCGGACGTGAGCAGAACCTAGAGGCGTTCCGCAAGCACATGTCCTTCAAAACAGTTGGGCTAAAATGGTATGAGGTACCAGAGATCATGAAAGCAGTGTTTGGGGACGCGGACGGGGTTGGAAAGAATGATGTTCTGCTTATTGATGTGGGGGGAAGTGGTGGGCACGACTTGATCGGCTTCCACGAAGCCCATCCTTCCATGCCAGGCCGCTTAATCCTCCAAGATCTCCCCACAACCATCCAATCACTGGACTCCGCGGCCCTGGCTCAGCAAAGTATCGAGCCTATGGGCCACGACTTCTTCACACCTCAACCCATCCACGGTGCGAAAGCGTACTACCTCAAGATGGTGCTCCATGACTGGCCGACCCAACAATGCATTCAGATCCTCTCACAACTGAAGCCTGCCCTGAAGCACGGGTACAGCAGGATCTTGTTGAACGAGATCGTTGTCCCCGAGACGAACGCAGGCTGGTTTGAAACCAGTGTGGATCTGTTGATGATGGAAGTTCATTCCGCACAGGAACGAAGAGAGGCGGAATGGAAGAGCTTAGTGGATGCTGTGGGTGGGTTGAGAGTTAAACAGATATGGAACGTCGAAGGAGCTGTTGAAAAATTGATCGAGATTGAGGCACTTTGAACCTTCACAGTATTCTAGGGTGTTTGACCAGTTTGACGCTGGTGCTTGTCCAACACAATACACCAACTGATGATAGTAGTGTACTGGTAGTAGTCATCCCACTTTACGTTGATCGTTTTAATCGTTCTACTCGTTCCATAAATACTTCTCCTTATTAAGTCTCACCTTCTAAAGGCACACAAAATTTCCTGCTGCTGGAAGACCACAGAGCAGAGTCCCCGCTATTTATCTTCTTCCATCAAAGCGGCCTTCTCTTTGCTAGCATTTCTTCTCTCCAAGCCCACATAACGGTCATTGCAGCGCCTGGTCCACCAAGCAGGGTAGTACCCGCGAATATTCCTACAATTCCTGCCCATCCTGTCTTCACTTTCTTCGCTTTCTTCAAATCTGCGAAACTCAACATCACCCACAAGGCTCCTGCACCAAATGCAGCGATCTGATCATATCTCAGGGTCTTTGATGCCCCTTCAATGAGTGGCAGCGACTTGGAGGGGCTTTTGAGGCACTGGAAGAAGACATCTAAGAGCGAGACGGGTGATGCGAAGCGCACATATAGATAAGTACAAGCTGCTGTCGCCGTTGCAAATCCGTATGCTCGTCTAAGATATGGCATATCTGCTTCTGGATTGGTGATGCGGTCCTCGTGTGTCGTATCCTTGACAGTCTTGCTCAGTAAACGCTGTACCAGAGCAGCGTAAATGGGGAATGGTTGCCAGATTAGACCGTTGATCCACTGCCGTGTTGAAAGCTGAGGGGCAACAAACATGGCAATGGTAGGAAGTAGGTAGGAGACGGCAATAGTGGGTATTATGGTCTTTGCGGAGGAGATCACGGTCATGCGGTTATCGGCTGCGGCGTAATTCTCGAGTGGCGATTGCACGTAATGGAGGAAGTAGTAAAGGGGAGCAATGTAGCCTAGGCCTTTGATCTGGTAGAGGATTCCTAGAACTGTTGGTCTTGAGAAATGTTAGTCACCAATCGAGCCATAGGGAGTGCTTCTGAGGACTCACAAAAGATGAGCTGCTGTGGTAAAGTTTCCTCGTCGCATGCTTTCAATCATCCATATCGTCTGGAGCGGAACCAAGTCTCCAAGGAACGCGATACCTTGCATCTTTCCGGCAACATCGAAGCCTCCAATGGATGGTGTGAACAACGCCACATATTTGGAGAGGATGTTATCCACAGCGGAAATACCAAAAAACCTTGTAGCCAAAGACACGACAACCCCATTTCCTAGATTCACAAACCCAGTATCGGCTGCCAGAGGGACAAGATGCTTGATCGTCTCGCCCATGGTGCGATGGCAGCCATAGACAACTGCTAGGAGTGGTAAAGCATACAGCGCTCTCACCCACTTATTTTCTTTCTTCCCAATTCCAGACTCAGGATCCCATGGCATTGTCGCAGTAAGAGATTTTAGAGGTGCAGGGAGCGACTCCAGAATTTCTGCTCCAACAAGCGCATCGCATGTAAGATCAGTTAGAAAATCCCCAAGAGCGGGAATTACGTGCAATGCCAAAATCTTGTATGGCCAATTGTCCAAGGCCTCGATACGTGTTAGATCGTTGGCTGTATCGCAAGTTGTGTTGGCGCGTAGGTGTCGTTTGAGGTAGAAGTCATGGAGCACTTTTCGAATCTCGTCTAAGGAGGGGTTCGAGGAACTGAGCTTGAAGATGTGGTTTGCAAGTGCGGCAGCACTTTCGATTGCTGCGTTTCCACCTGCACCCAGATTGGGTGTCATCTAACGAGTATAAGCACGTCTTTTATGGATGATCTGGTAATATCTGCCTACCTTATGTATTGAGTCTCCTATGCAGACAATGCGGTCCACAGTCCAATGCTCATTCTGGGACTCCTCAAGAGCGAGCATATTGGCGAAGACACGCTCCTTAAACACTTGATCATATGTGATCTTGTCGGTCATGGGGATTCCGTCAAAAGCTTTCGCAGCCTCTTCCATTTGCTCATTCGTGTACCTGGGGATCTCTTTCCCGTAATATCTTTTATTCAACTTTGAGAAAAGGAACCAATAGAGGATGCCACCCTGGCCAACAAATGATAGCGTACTGTGCTTTTCGGCATACGACCTATGAGAGTCTCCTGGGCGAACGGGTCCGTCTACTGGCTTCCCGATACCAAAGATGCAACCTTATAGACAATCAGTATACACTTTTGATGAAGATCTGGGAGCCGATAAGCATATTTGATGAGTTGAAACACATTTTTTTTGAACGAATTGCTCTCGAGGATGCCAAAGAACTAGCTCTTCGGGTGAAGGACATAATGGGACGTACTGTATTCGGCTGAAATGCTGTTCTTATCTTTCTCGCTTGAACCAGGCACCAAACTCTCAAGTCGATCTTGCATGAAGCCTCGAACGGTGCTGTGGATGCCATCTGCTCCTACGACGATATCACCCTTGTAAGACGATCTATCTTTGCATGTAACAGAAACACCAGAGGCTGTATGATCAATTCCGATTACTCGTTTGTTAGTGAGCACTTTCGACTTGTCTTTGATATGCTCATACATAACCTTTAACAGGTCTCGACGCTGCAAGAATGCGTACGAGTATCCCGTTCTGTTTCCACGTTAGTATTTTCAGGGAAATGAGATATCACCCTCACCTCGCAGAACCCAGAAGTGGTGCATTGCTGTCCACGACAATCTTCCCGTCTCCGGTCCAAGTCAATGCTTGAGACAAGGGCTCTATCGATGCTGTAATGTCGTCCCATATGCCTAGCTGGTCCAGAATACGGGCTCCATTTGGAAGCACTACAATCGATGCACCGACTTGAGGGGCCATTTCTTCTCCTTAAGCTTCTAGTCAGCCATCGTCCCAGCCATCATAAAACAATCAAGTGACCTTGTACCGGCTTCGAGGACAACATAGTCGATGTTCGGATTGGTATGAAGGCAGTGCGCGAGGGCTAGTCCTGCAATAGAGCCGCCCACGATTATCACTCGAATAGGGTTTGCTGGAGCACTGCTCTTTTCACACCCGCTGGTCATCTTGACGAGTGACTGTGTACAAACCCTGCAAGATGAAACAAATAGGGAAGCAAAGCTTGAACGACAATTGGGATAGTTTGTCTGCACGATATACAGAACTGAAATTCCCAACGACTGGGACAACAGTATGTTTTAGAACAATCTTTGAAGTAAATTTGGAGAGCCGCCATGGCTACGGAGGAATGTCGATTGTGGGTTACATTGTGCCAGGGGCCTGGTAGGCATGATTGAAAAGGGGTTTATAAGCGGTAAGCGGGCCACTTAAAGGGGTCGAAAAAAGGCGGCTCTTGCTCTTCTCTTCTTTTCCCTTCTCGTCCGTCAGTCCATCTAAATTGTGTACTCCAACCCTTGTTTGCCGCTGCGCCAAAAGCAGTGAGTGATCTTCCTCAGACTCGTCGTGTCGTTCGTGTGTCCGACTCGTCTGAGACCGTTATGGATACCTAAGTAACAATGTGCCCATGACTCGTATGACAACTCGGGCCGTTGTCTGAAAGGGGATGGGATCCATTGTGCTGGGAATGAAAAGCTATTCTGCAATCACGGTAACGCAGCCGAGTTCCACTTCCACACGAGGAGCGACGTCTATCATAGCGGATACAACATCCCAGAAAGCCGGTCCCCACACTCCTAGATGCCGGAACCTTGCCGGTAGAGTGGTGACTGCTAAGTAGTCCGTCTGTCCCAGGGGGATGTTGGATGTTGGATGGGAACCATGTGCAAACTCCACATCGTGTTTTGGTACCTTGCTTGGCCCTCCTGAGTGCTTTTATTCTGTCGATTTATTGCCGTAAGTTCACAAGTCTGCAAGATCTGGCGACTCGTCGAGGTATCCAGACTCTTCCACATCTATGCCCCACAACTTGACATGAGTTGCTTTTGAAGTGAAGACGCCCGCTCGAACGGTCTTCCCTGAAGGGAGGGACGTTTTCTCTTAGGTGCTTTTGAATTTCCCCTGGATTGCTTTCAGATATGCGTCTTCATTGCATGTTGTTGTCCGCGCTATATTTCGTCGTTCAGATTCAGGCTCGCACTTATGGTCAATTCCAAGGGCGGTCGACAACCACAGCAGCCCCTGATTGTTCGGTACGTACCTCTAGTAAATGTTCTATAGTTCGAGCGAAGTCACCAATTCCAACTCGGTGACTTTTTTGTCGTCCTACGTTGTGTTATAATTTCAACATACCCTGACAGTGCAAATAGTTGACTTGCCTCGCTGCTCTTGTCCCGGAGTATTGTGGTTCTCTTACAAATTCCACTTGCATTTGCACATCAACGGAAATCGCAGCAGCACTCACACCTTGCGCTATCGCGGCATGCAATGTCACCGAATCTCTCCAGCTTGAGCGATACTCCGCGGAAAGTTGTGGTATTGCCAATGACAAGACTCGTTATTACCAGCAAATTCGTCTCTATGCTGTCGTTGCACCATTGACCACCATCCTTGTAGCAGCCCGTATCTTCGCCAGATGCCGAATTGACATCGGACTCGGGCCTGATGATTGGATGATCGTGGCGGCACAAGCTGCATATCTGACAGACGTGGGTACCGGCTTGACAATTGCTGTTCAAGGATTCGGAGAACATACTTTCTGGTTGACCATTGCTGAGGTTTCGAAGGCACTAAAAGTAAGAATTTTGCGAGATTGGCGCCCCGTCCATGGGAGGATACATGCTCACTTTACATAGTTTTTCTACATTAGCGAACTCTTTTACCTCCTGGCGATCACACTTACGAAACTATCTCTCCTACTCTTCTTCCGCCGAATATTTCCCAGTTCGAACTTCCGCATGATGATATTGGCCATGGGAGTATTTGTGGTTGTGTCTAATTTCTCGCTCGCAATGGCGCTCTGCTTCCAATGCGTAAGAGTATCCAATTTGATTTGACTGCTTGCATGTTGCTAACTATACCTCTTATAGATACCATTTTATGGAATCTGGACAAATTGGATATATAAAGTTGCTCCGGTTAAATGCATCAACGTCTTCGCTTGCGTTTACGTCGCAGCAGGAATGAGCATTTTCCATGACTTGGTGATCTTGACAATGCCACTTTCAACACTTTGGGGTCTCAATCTCCACTGGCAGAAAAAAGCTCATTTGATCTTCATGTTCTCGGTCGGATCCTTCGTCATTGTGTGCAGCGCGCTGCGTTTGCCTTCGCTCATGAAGCTGGGTTCTTCCACCGATCCATCATGTAAGTTTTTGGAGCATCTAACCAAGCACCGGGCCTAACTTCCTCTCCAGATGACCAAGCACCTATAGCTGTTTGGACCGATCTGGAAATCAGTGTGGGAATAATTTGCGCTTGTCTTCCAGCCTGCAGATCCCTGGTTGGATATGTGTTCCCCAACCTTAAAATGTCCCTTGGCTCCTCAGGACCAAGCCATACCACATCTGCATACCCCGCCAAATCGGCCAACCATGCTCGATACGGGAGCAAAGGCCGTCCCCTGACAAACACCAGAAGCTTTATAGAATTGGACGATCGAACGGAAAGCCAAGACACATTAGAGGAGGGGAGGAAGAAAGGAGTGAGAGTCTGTGAGACGCCGGTTCAGGATAAGCTAAACCCAGATCGGAGGGATGCGTTCGGGCATCGGGCTTTGGTTGAAGTCGAGGCCGGTGGGATGGGAGAACGACGGATGAAGACCGGTAATACGATTGTTATGACTACGACTGTGGATCAGAGTGAGAGGCGACTGTAAGTTAGTAATGTGTCTGAATTGTCTGCAGTAATGTCAGAGCTGTGATGCACAAACCGGTTCCTCGTTCGCAGTTCAAGTTGTGAATGCCAAAGGGGAGCTGTGTTGAAGTAAGAGCTTGAGCATGTATGCGATGAGGCGAACCAGGAAATATGGAGAAAATTCAGTCGCAATAAATGGTGACGGCAAGATATGAGAGAACAGTTCATTGCGAAGGGGTGTTTGTTGGTTTAGGTTGGAAGAATTAGAAGTACTTTCAGATTTTTCGAGGTTGAAGTTTTCCCAAATTATCATGGGAATTGCTGGAAGCTATATATACCCTGGTGAATCCGAACAGCTGTTGGGTCTAGGTCATTGAGTTGGATATTGGTCGCAACATCCACCTGAACATGCAATCTCAAAATGATAAGATGCAGTATGCGTGGAGGCAATGAATCAACAGCAAGATTCCTGTCACCCTAGGACTATGACCCCCTGTCTTCTTGTCTGTTGTCATCTGTAGTAATGTCCCCTGAAACCCCCACTCGCGCGCTCGCTTAAATACTGTAACTGTGGCTGCGGTCCTTATTACAACATCGGCTCAAAGGTCTAACCGAGGCGGAGATTCGGAAACGATGCTTGCCCGCTCTACGAGAAAACTACTATATATACACGCTCTGATGCTGATGCTAACTAGAGCAGTGATTCGGTAGACATATCTTGAGCCCTTCTAAACAGCGACACAATTTATTATTAAAAGAATTTCTTTGCCCCAACGAGTTGGTTGTCGGTAGATACTTGATCTATTCCCACACGACGTCACAGATTCACTTTCTCTCTATTCCGGCATGGCATCAGAGTCGCAGGCGCTTTTGGTGCTTGTCACCGTAGGTGTTCCCTCCCAACCTGATTTCTTCTGTTGTTTCAAAAGAACTCCAATGCTCGGAGCTATCTCGAGAACCAGGATATGAAGGCAGATAAGCTTAATCCAATTCTACTTTACCATGTTCTCCCACTTTCCCGAATCTTTTGATCCCCTCTCAACATTGTACAATACTTATTCAATGATAGGGCGGCTCGGGGTTCATCGGCTCATACTGCATCATCGCCCTTCTCAACGCAGGATACCGAGTGCGTGCGACTATCCGCTCTCTTTCCAAGTCCTCCGCGGTGAAAGAGTCCCTCAAGCATGGCAGTCTCACAGATTCATCTCTAGAGAGCCTCTCCTTCGTTAGCGCCGACCTCAGTAGCGACGAAGGCTGGGACCAAGCAGTCGTAGGTTGTAGCTACGTTCTGCATGTTGCTTCACCTTTCCCGCCCCAGCTGCCTAAACACGAAGACGACCTCATTATCCCCGCTCGAGACGGAACCCTCCGAGTTCTGAAGGCCGCAAAATCTGCTGGCGTTAAACGTGTCGTATTGACGTCCTCCTTCGCAGCAATTGGCTACGGACATCCATCCCGGACTACACCTTTCACTGAAGAGTCGTGGACAGACATTACTAAGTCTAATGTCACGCCATACGAAAAGTCCAAGACCATCGCGGAGCGGGCTGCCTGGGACTTTGTCAGCTCTCCAGAGGGTCAAGGGCTCCAACTAAGTGTCGTCAACCCGGTAGCTGTTCTGGGTCCCGTCCTCAGCAATGACTTCTCGCCTAGTATTCTCCTCGTTCAACGTCTTCTCAAGGGCGACCTTCCTGGCTGCCCAGATATAATGTTCGGTATTGTTGACGTGCGAGATGTCGCTTCACTGCACCTGCTAGCCATGACTAGCCCTGCCGCGGCAGGTGAACGTTTTCTGGCCATCGCACCTTCTGCTATGACAGTGCAAGAGGTTGCGATCACATTGAAGCAGAGACTACCAGAGTTGTCAAAGAAGACCCGTACAAGAACCCTACCGGACTTCCTGGTTCGACTTGTCGCTCTCTTTGACCCGGAAGTTGCGTCTATTGCAGCGCACCTCGGCAAGAAGAAGTACCCAACAAACGAGAAGGCTAAGAGGGTCTTAGGATGGGAGCCGAGAAGCAGGGAAGATGCAATCACGGCAACGGCTGAGTCATTGGTAAAGTTGGGTTTGGTAAAGAAGTAAAGGTCTCATGTAGAGAGCTTGTGGCTCTGGGATGAAGCCTCAAGACGAACATACACACCTTATTGATGGAAAGGTCCAGAGAAGACCATCGATCAGCTTCAAGCTTCACTTGCCTGGATTTTGTGTGGTGCTTCATAATGGATTCCCGTAGTTCGATATGATGAGCGTGCACAGCTGAATCATATACACTTGTTTTGCGACAATATTGAATTATCAGAATGGTGATCTGAATTGCTGGATACAGCAAGTACCCCGTCATGGAAACCATACGCGGTTTATACGTGACTCTTGTTCAATGTCCACTAGTATATTTCAATCACCACTCTGGGAATCTGAGGCCCCTAGTCAGCAAGGCATACATCAGAGTTGAAACATTTCACATCGTGAACCTTCAATTCGATAGTCTATCGTCGACTTCCCAGATACCCTCCGTTCTGGAAGATGACATGTTGCTTTTGATGGACCTGACGTGAGGGATTATTTCTTACTTACTTGAGCTGGAGAACCATCAACAATTTGCCTTGCAACCCGAACCCATACTGGTAGTTCATTTCACACGCACTCCAAGGCAACCGACGTGTGCAGAAGAGATACCACGTGAAGAATTCAACACCCACTAATATGAAACATAGACAAGCAGGTGCGTGCGGCAAGAAGAGTCTCAAATGTAATGCGTTGCATGGTTGTATTGATATCGAGGGGATGTTTGATCGCCCACCACAAGTCAAACAAAGAATACACATTCCAAGTAATATCATGACGATAGCACATACGACACTGGTAATTATACACAGACTTCAGGGGGACTACCCAGCAGCAACGAGCACATACATGAATAGCCAACCAGACATGGATATATCGGTTGTAAGAAAGAATTCGAAGAAGCATGGGCCGCGAAGAAACAGACAGTTTCAAGTGAGATAGCAATACCTTGCAAATGCGTCTGAACATGGTCGACATGGCACGTATGTATGATCAAGCATGGCTTTGATGCGACCAATTCACATCAGGCTCAGTGTCCGGCTGCTGTCTGTGCCTCCAATTATGGAACGAATTGAGTTGGGAGACGGTGCTCACAGTCAATATTCCTGGGTTAGACACAAGAACCTGTCATAAGACCTGGCAGACTAAAATCTTGCGTCTGACTGAATTTTTGAGACCTGCAAGCTTATCTTCATGACACCTCCTCGATCAATTTGCCGCCCATTCCACCGGATGGCTTCACACTGTTTACAAACATATTACCAGCTGGACCTTCCAACCATTCCTCAGGAACACCAATCCGATTGCCATCTTTGTTGCTGATCCAACGAACAAACAATGGGCTTGCTTTCTGAATATCGGAATCAGAATTCGTTTCACCTGGTACCCCGTTCAAATCGCGACGACGAGCATTGGTTTTTGGTGCTTGCTTTTTGAGAAGCTTGTTGATAGTTTCCATCTACGGCTCATTAGTACCCATGTTCTTATTCAAATAGCAAAGTAGACATATACCTTCTCTTCCTCATTTCGCTTCTCGCTGAGGTTCTTTCTACGTCTTGCCATCTCAGCACGTCGCATGGCGTGCTCCTCGGCGGTCAAATGTTTCTTGACTTGGACCTCTTTAATATCGTTAGCAAGGACATCTCTCATAACAGCATTGGGACTGACCATCAGGGAGCGCCAAGAGATGACCACTTCCACCCTCCTCCAAGCGAGCACGTTGTCTCTTGGTCAATTTGTTGAGATCGGGAGTGGATGCTCGACTACCACCACCTGGCGTCTCGTCATCGCTGTCTTCATCATCCTCATCGTCCTCGACATCTTCTTCGACCTCAATTTCTTCTTCTTCACCCTCAGCATCTTCCTCGTTACCGGTTTGCATAGCTTCTTCTTCTTCGACTTCTTCTCCGAGGTCACTATCCAATTCACTTAATTCCTCATCATCGCTGGCGTCTTGCATCTCCTTTTGCTCGACACTCATGTGATCATTTCTTGAAGCCGGCTTTGCTATGATGGTTTGCTTTCCGGATTGAGCCTTTGAGATCTTGATCACAGGAGGAGGAGGGGCCAAGTCCATGTCAACGTCTCCATCAGCGTCCTCGTCCCCAAGCCCATCGTCTTCAGCGTCCAGATCCTCGTCGTCCTCCTCAACTGTCTCTCCCTCGGCATCCTCATCGGCGGCATCTTCCATTTCTTCATCCTCATCCTCGTCCTCCTCATCACTATCCGACTCCAGAACATAGCTCTTTCTTACGTTTCTGGGTCGCTTGCCTTCCAGAATTTCGCCTCCCACGAAGCCATCCCGACTACTTGATGCAGCAGACTTGCCAGACGAGCTAGCGCGAGTGGCTTCTCGTAGCTTGCTTGACGAGGTCTTTACCGTGAGACGGATTGACTGCGGGCTCTTGGATGAAGTAGAAGATGGTGGGCCACGTGAGACAGTTGCAGTGGCCACATTCTCCGAGGCTGTGCGACGTGGTCGCGATGGCCTGTCGTAAGCTTGGTCAGTAATTGCTTCTTTTGCCTTGATCGCCGAAGAACGTTGACTCCGTCGAGCGGGCATCGCGTGAATGAAAGGATGGAGAAGGATGAAGCAGTAAGATGATGGGCTGGTCGGGTTGAGTGGGAGATAGATATTGGTTGGACGAGGAGATGCGGGAAAGATGATGGAAATATTTGGAGATGGAAAGAAAAAATGATGGGGGAAGAGGTCCGTAACTGCAAGGGCCACTGCCTCGATAAGACAAGCAGAACCAACCAGCTAGCCAGCCAGCCAGCCAGACGCGGTGCGGTGCGGTGCGGGAGACAAACAGCAAGAGCGACGGGCGGATAGGCGCGTCGCATAGCCGCCGTTTCTTGCCTTTTCCTCCCCTTCCCGTCTCCAGGCTGCGATTCATCCTTCACATGAAAGGCCGTCGCCACCATGACTTGCAGACGGACAGTACATATATATATATATACATACATGCATGGTAGGCCAATTGCTTAATTTGCGCATACGGTACCGCTCAACTCAGCGCAACTCGACTCGATTCAATGCAAGTGAGTTCGATTCTCGAGTGCGACAAAACTTAGTGCGCCCCGAGAGAGAGGGTAAGATAAGCGGCGCTTGCAATCGTCGTCGTCGTCGTCGCTGTCGTCCTCAACCATTCGATGTGATTTAATGCGACTTTGCACCCACGAATTCTGACCATAGAAGAGAGAGAACGAACAAAAACACTGGCAACTCACTCGCTCTTGGTCGCAGTGGCTTTCTCAGCCCGGCCTCCCTTCCGGGATTGAGATGATGCCCCTTTCAAGCCAAACCAATCGTAGGTGTCCGTATCTTCAGTGCCTTCTGAGTCGGTGCTCAGCCGTCTCAGCTTCTTACTCGGTCGCTCGCCTCGGCCTGACATGTTGGGTGCGGAGTTGAATGATGAATGTCGATGACCAGGAGGTGACGTTGGCTGTGTGCAAATGATTCCGGGTGAAATGGTGAAATATACTAGTAGCTGTCTTGTAGCCTGAAAGGATATCCAATATCTAGATACTATGAATGAGATTGAGTGAGATTCTCCAAGTGTGGTGTTCTCCGAAAGCGAATCTGATATTGGAAATACTTGTGATTTCGTGAGTTCCAGCGCGCGCGGTCAGCAATCTGTGACGAGACGCTAGGCCAATCAGTTGTCAGCAACGGCTGTGGCCTAAGGCCTCAACTGCTATGTATGTAAGCTTGAAGAAATCTGGGGCGAGAAGCCGAGGTCCGTGAATTTATTGTACATTTCTTGATGCACGACAACATTCCCATGCACCAGAAAGCTGTCAGCACTGCACCATGAGTGACTCGGACGAAAATAAGAAACCTGGATTGCCACAATGGCAGCTCGAGACAAAGACAGAAGATGCGCAAAAGACTGCTGAAGCAACTCCAGAGTCCCCAAATCGAGAAACGATTATCGAGCAGGCGCGCAAGTTCCTCGAGGAAGATGATGTTCGGAATGCCACAACAGACAAAAAGATTGTTTTCCTCGAAAGCAAAGGGCTACAGCCAGATGAGATTCAGTCGTTATTAGGCGTCACTCGAAATGAGGAAGCGACATCAAAAGATGTTCAGGTAAAAGCAACCTCACTGTCCCTCATACACAACTAACTTTGTCCAGATTCAAGACTCCAAGATGTCAGAATCATCACCCACACAATCAATCCCACAATATACAACACAACAGCCGTCTATCTCATCCGCGCCTCCAATAATTACCTATCCCGAATTCCTCACAACCCCCACATCCCCCTCACCTCTGATAACCAAGAACCGCCTCCTCACAACCCTCTACCTATTCTCTGGCCTGTCCGCCCTCCTCTACGGAACACACAACTATCTAATAACCCCCATGGTAGCCTCCTTAACTGAATCACGCCTGGAACTCGCCCAAACTTCCAAGACCAAACTCTCCCAATTCATCACGAAACTCGAGTCTATCGTATCGGAAGTTCCCTCTGAGGCTATACCAAAACATATCTCCGCACAAGAGGATGGAGAAGAAAGCGATGAGGATCCTACTGAGATGTTTCATCGAGATATAGGTGTCCAGACTTCTCCACCTGCATCTCGACCCTCGTCTCCCTCTCCAGAATCGGCAGAATCGATATTGGGGAATCAAACGGGTCGATTAAGTAAGTTGAGGGAGTCGCTGCAGGGACTAGTGGACGATAATTCGAGTGAGGGGCATGATGTTACGGAGTTGGAGGGCACGATTGGTGTTCTACGAGAGTATTTGGATGGGATGGCTTATGTGGCGCCAACTTATGGGTATGGAGGGTATGGTAATAGTCAGTCTAAGGAGCAGGATGATGAGATCAGTAGGGTGAAAGCTAGTATTAGAGGTGTGAAGGGTGTTTTGCTCAGTGCGAGGAGTTTTCCTGGGGTGAAGGCTGGTGTAGGGGTCAGGTAGCGACAATAATTCAAACGTCCAGAGCATTTCGAAGTCCATAATATATGTGATTTCCTAAAGCTATGAAGCTCATATTAGGGCTTGTAATAGGAGCTAAAAACTAGAGATGGAACTCGACGTGAAACCTACGGGACAAATCTACTGAGTGTTGAGTGATTTGTTATGATTGCCATATGTGCTCAATGTTACTCGGCCGTTATCTCTCTAAAAGAACTCGTGATGCTCTTAGTCAACCTGTGAAATAATATATTTGTGTCAATTCTAATCGTTCTAATCGCAGTTGCACCTGGAACTCAACCTCACCCCAAACATAGAGCATGATATTGTAAAATTCATTGCCTACATATAACATAAACAAGAAAATACCAAAACATGACCAATCTCTGCCCCACATGGATCGTTCATAGCAAACATTGGCAGAGTAGACAAGACCTAACGCGAATATAAAGCTGAGTCATGGAAAGGGTTTTTAGACTTCAGTGTTGAAGCGTTTGCGAAACGGTACACTTAGCACCTGGGAACCGAATAGCAGGAAGTGGAATCAGAGAAACCTCCTACGCATAGAAACAGACTGGAAACTTGATTCTGAAAGGCATGCTGCTTCGGTAGTTTGCATTGGAAAGTCAAGTTTGTACCTGATCCCTGTCTAATTTCTGGTGTAACGCAAACAGCACTACCCACACCAAAGGTCTGTTTGATTCTAAATACAAAACACTGTTCACAATCCTCCCACTGATGCCGAACAATCTGTGAAGCATTCATCATCATGGAAGACACAGAAACCTCAGCTCGGGTCTGCAGTGGATGCCAAAAGGACTCCCAGTCATTATCAACCCCATTACGACGATGTTCAAAATGCATGGTAGTAGTTTCATACTGCTCCAGAGAGTGTCAGAAGAAGGACTGGAAGGAGCACAAGACTGTGTGTATTAAGGCTTCTGATACCGAACCCTCGCAAGCATCGAACCAAACGCATCAAATATCTGCGAGCCCAAGTGCTGCCAGCACAAACGCAAATACCTCCTCTTCTAACACTCCACCCTCTACAGAATACCCTCCAAACCTCGAACCGCTGGCCTTCCCAACTCTCTTCCCGTATGGAAGAGGTCATTGGGGTGGTGTGATGCCGCTCGACGACTATATCAGACTCCGTCTTCGAGAACCACGCTTCGTTCGTCATGGTATTTGGATGGCTTGGATGATGTCACGGACCGAGAATCTGGATGTCAAAGCAGCTATCACTGCCGCGTCTGGAGGTTGTGTTGTGGAAAACATTGAAGGCGTGGTGGTACGGTCTGAATATTAGCTGGATAGGAGGGACTGGGGACTGAAGGAGCATACCTACGTGGAACCGATGGGCTGATAGTCACTCGCAAGGATGAGGAGTCTGACCTTGCTAAAGTCCTCTAATTAGATAATAAACTTCGCTTTGAGATTACGGCATCGCTACTATGGATTCGGTCTTCTGTTCCAATGCCATGTCTTTTATTTTATACAATCGTTAAGTCTTTTGAGGTGAGGCTTGTAGTCAAGATTCATAGTCGTGTATCTGGGTCGAATCCCACACTTGACGTTGATTTCATCCAGAAGGACACCGAATTTTGAGCATGATATTGTAAATTGCATTGAGACTAGATTTAGATCAAAGTAAGAAAATCCGATCCACCTTTTGAACCCAGAGGGAACAACCAGTACAACACGGACAGAGAAGATATCATAAGGAAAGAGGCCGTCAATAAGACACAACGCAACCACAAAGCCGAACAAAGGAAAATGTTTTTGGTATTTTGGTGTTTCAAAAGGTTGCGAACTAGCACACTTGGCACTCAGGAGATATATCAGAGGAAATAAATCAGAAAATTGTGCCGTCATCGAAAAAGTTCCTCCTTTTGCAGCGTGTACTGGCCTGAAGAATCTCCAATGTGGTCTCGAGTGTCCTCGTCACACCGATACTGGCGAGCTTCCGGACGCAAAATATGGTCGATTAGCCCTTGGTAGCTCTGTAGGCCGGTGCGTTGGGGTGCTCCTTGAGATGATGAAGTCGGAGATCCTTTTCCCTGAAGTAACCTTTCTTTCCAATTCGATTGCAGCCTGAGATGGTGCAAGGGAATGGACTCTCGTTGTGCTCCTCACGCATGTGCCTCGTGTATGCCGACTGAGATGCGAAAGGCTTGTTGTCCTCTGCATTCTCGGATTTGGCGAATGCTTCGTTGCGGTAGAAGGCACAATCTGCATGGGAACAGACTGGAAACGTCACCCTGAAGGAATCAGGCTCAGTCTCAAGATGGTGATAGTTCCTCATATGCTGTAGGAGATGGTCTTTACGTCTGAAACCATCTGCTCCGCGATGGCGCTTGCAGTAAGTACACGGATACTCGGGTTTGCTCCTAGATAGAGAATCAAGATGCCGATGTAGTACATCGCGTCTGGAGAAGAAGACCCCACACTGACAGCCGTACGGCTGATGGAGGTGTTCTTCAGCGTGGCGGATCAAGGCAGCATTGGAGCGCGAGGACATCCCGCATTCAGCACAGTCATTTGGGCTGTCGGGATTGATACGGCCGTGGCCATTCAGGTGGGGTCGTCGCTGATGAGCATCTCGTTCTCGATGGGTCAAGAAACTTTGATCGCAACCAGAAGCGCTGCATGCCCAGGCTAGGTGTCCAGTTTGTTTCGCATGGTTGTTGAGGACATAGGCTCCCCAACCGTACACGCTCCAACTGTACGCGATCCCAAAGACTTTTTCACAGATATGACATTTGTAGATGCTGCACGTATGAGTTTAGTAGACCACACATATGGGAGGGTTTCAAGGCATGTGCTTACTTGTTCTGTTTCGCGGATGGACCTTCCATGTGATGCGGAGATACTTGGGCATTCTCGGAAGGAGAAGGAGACAAGGCTGGCATGTCTTCTGTGGTGTCGAGTCTGCTGCACCCTTTTTGTTAGCAATCACTAAAAAAAAAAACTTACCTGTCAAGATCCATGCTAGGCAGCATCGGATCGTAACAGGCATCGAGCAGGTCAACTTGTGACCAGTCATAGTCCTCGCTGCGGACTTGGTGTGGTGGTTCAGACATGGTGGAGGAGAAAGCGGCGTGAGGTAAAGTGCGGCAGCTGGCAGATTCTGGTGAGAGAAACGCAAAAGTTGACGGCCAGTAAGTAGCTGGGTGCACTGGAGACCTTATCATCGCACGAGAGAAATCCAAGGCCGCTTGAACACTGGCTTGTGAGGTGGCTTGCATCATCTGGTCCGAGAGCTCGCCCTGTTTTGCCGGGCAAAAGAAGTGAGGCTGTCGGACATGAAGCGGTCAAGAATCAAGGCAATACGGTTGGCTGCTGTACTTTGAGAAAATGCAAGCTTGAGGTAGAAAAAGGGCGACAGATGGTCGCACTTGCGCCCTTCTAGCCGATGGGAGGCTTTGAGACTGGAATACCTACCAGGAAATGCTTCAATAACCTCGACATCTCCTTGTCACCACTTGTTACCACAAACTTATTTCTATCAATATAACATGACGATGCACCCCTATTCTTGTTTTACAGCGTTTACTGGTTTGGAAGATGGCAACATCTGGTTGTCACATCTTTGTGTGTGTACAATCAATAAGGAAGTACGTTGGATATTTACAACGATCTGAAGAAAATATGACCTAAAAATAATACATATTCGGAGAGACAGCATAGCAAATAAGAGACAAACGTCTGTGATTCCTCTTGAGCAGAAGTCGACCATGCTTGTGATACTGCGAAATGCCCAAGGTCCTGTGGGATCCGCTGTTTCTATGGACCTCAATAATCGGAGGGAAGCTAGCATATGATCCAAAGATGTGGATTTAGCTTTATTTGACACGGCTTTGATAACTAAAATCTTTGCTTATCTGTAGAGCTGAGACATTGCACAAGCTCGAGGAACGCGTCCGAAAGCTAGAAGGATTGTGATCAAAGCTCAGAGAGCCTCAGGCGTGTACTCGCGGATGACGCTATATAGGACCTTAGGACCTTGCTTGATAGATGACCTCACGAAGAAGTTCATGGAGCAATAGATTCTTGTTACACTGCAGGATCTTCGGAGGAGTAACTAGAATGGGACACCAAGGAGGAGTGCCAATGAAACCCAATTGATGTGGAAGCAGAAGCAATGAAGTTTGAATTCATAAAGTGGCAAGCTCCTACTTGGAGAACATATTGCGCAGCCAACAGTACAATGATTTGGTCTGGAGAATTCCGAACTCCATAGACTGGAATGAAAGCCACTTAAGGCCTAATATTAATATCTCGACAATAAGCTGCAATAAGCAGCGAATCCAGAACACCGATGTTGAGCGTACTCAACATCCCGTCTCATGATCCAAATGCAACATGCCGAAACGCCGTCTTGCTTCATCACTCATGGCTCATGCCCAATCCCCCATATTAACTCACATGTGCAACCTCCGCTTCCTTCCCCTTTGCACCATCATGACCATTCGTATGTGTATGTTCCTTTGTACTATGACCCAAACTCAGAATCTTCTGCAACCCTTTTCTGATTCCGGTAGCAGGGCCTCCCCTCTTCTCGGCGTCCTTTTCTTTCTCATTTGCTTTAACCGTTTCCTTGACCTCTTTCTCGTGCTTCTCGACTCCGAACAAGCTTGCAATGCTCATCTTCCTCCCCTTTTTCTTCTGTTCCGGGACGGTCGGTTTCGGTGGCCACTCTCCATCACGTTTCCACCCTTGTACACAGCTTCTCGTGACGTCCTTGAGATTCATGGGACAGCTTGGTGTTAGGGCTTGAACCACAACTTTATCGTAAATCGTGTTGTAAGCTGCAGGTAAGATAGAAGCTCGCATGGCATTTTCAGGCGGAATGATTGATGGTGCTACTGGAACTTCAATCTCGTCCTCCCACTCATCATCTTCGTCGTGCTCGATTGCCGTGGAACTGCCGCCGTCTTCACTTGACATTGAAGCTCTTTGAGCAGGCTTCACACCCGAAAAGCCCGACTTAGACCGGGAAACTCGCCGTGCACCAGTCCATGCATCTCTTCGTGCAACGAAGCAGCGAAGACCGTCGTTCCATGATATCTCCTCCGCTAAACGCTTCTTTCGTCGACGTTTGCGCTCCATCTGAGTCTTCTTTATGGTCATTCCAACGCCATCTGGACTCTCGAATCGAAAAGGGCTACTTTTGCTCGTGGGAGAAGGCGTATCTGGACTTGATGTAGCAGCTGGTATGCTCGGCTCTCCGTCGCTCTCACTCGCATTGCTCAGCCATTCGTCCCTGTCTTTCCAATTCCCTTGCAGTATAGCTTCATCGAGTTGCTCCGGCTCTCGCTCGGGGGACGACTCGTCGGATTTGGGCTCTGGTCGTGGCCATTCCCACATCCAGTCCTGCCTGACCCTGTCCATGAGGAATTTCTTCACCGCTTCCTTCTGCTTTGCGCGATCTTTGCTTGTCAGGTCGGCCTCGTAGTCCGTTAGTGCATTTGTGTTTGCATAATTGCGCCGTCTATGCAATACGTTCGCTGGATTCTGGTGACCAAATATCATCCTGTCTTCATGGGCGTCTGTTGTTCGGTCCCCAGACTTGTGCGACGTAGAGATGGCGTTTGAGGATGTATTGTGATTTTCGGATTCAATGGCAGATTGAGGGTCGACGTGAGTGGTCGCCGTCGTGGAATTTGTATGTGAATTGACTCGAGAAGGAGGAGGGGTAGCGTCACGAGGGCTTGGTGGTACGATAGAAAGTGGTGGTGCGACTATGGCAAGGTCAATTTGCGGTCTCGAAAATGAAGCCACCGTCATTCTGTATCTTCCCTGCAGAGTCATTGGGCGGTATACCTGGATCGTGATTGTGATCGTCTCCCACATTCACCTGCAGTGCCTCGGTGGGGTCAGTCGAAGGCGAAGGGTCATGTGCCGACGAGGACGTCGTTACAGCAGCCACAGGAACTCCATTCGCAGCCGAATCATGCGAAGTATATTGACGATTGAGCAGAGGAGAGGGAGAGGAGGGATGCTGGGCGTCGGGCGAGCGAGGTCGTAGTGCATCCTGCTCTGATTCCAAAAGGGAGATGGAGTTCGGCGCGATGGCTTTAGTGGCACACGACAAGACGGCAGGCGCGATTGGAGAATCTGCCGGGTCCAGATGGACTGCAGACGAAGCTTGAGACATGTCTCATAGCCATCAAGTCTGGGGGGAAAAGACCGGTGAGGAGAAGAAAAGGAAGATATAGACAGAAAAGGAGGACGCCGTGGGGTTACAGTATCTTCACGTATATGTATATGTGGGATGTGTGGATTTCTCACATTGGCGACGGGCGGTGTCGACTCGGAAATTTCTCAGCAAGCAAGATACGCATCCTTGTCCATGTCCATGCCCATGTCCGTCCTTCCCTTGTCTGAAGATCCGGTGCCAAGAACTCGCCAGATGCTTTTTGCTCCCGTCCCGAGCAATCCGGGGCAAGGCGCAGGAGGAGCCGAGAGAACCGATTTTCTCATCTCTTACAGTAATGCTTCGTTTTCCTTATGACTGTCCTTCACTGGCGGGTACGGAAATATTTTCCGCCGAGAACCGCTTCACCTGCCTCAGGACTAGCCGAGTTACGACAAGCAATTCAACTATTATGTCAGAGCCAGCTGCAAAGCTCTCTCGCCAAGGATGGGACGAAAAGACTTGGTTGGAACTTTTCTTGTACTGCATCATTACTTATAACCATGGAGCCGTGATTTATTGTCGGAGTCACCATTACTTTGGGAATTCAAGGAGGGATTTCCAAGCTCACTCATTGACCGATACACATACCTGGGCCGATATTACCTTCTGCACAAGTGTAGTTTCGGGGAAACAGGAGTATGGTGCCAGGAAGTCCTGAGGAAACACCTTTTCTCAAGATGGAGACATTGACCCCAAAAGTCTTCATCATCAGCATGGTAAGTGGCGTCTTAGACCGATTAATCAACCCATTCCCTTAGAAGACTGAGCTGAATAAGCTTAGTTCAAGAATGAGGCTGAAATATGGCAATCAGCACCCGACAGACTCGATGTCAAAGTCAACTTGATCCATATCCCAGGCTTGTGGAAAGAGTATCCTAAAATTTATTGTTCAAAGGATGCGGATGTCTGCCAAGTCGTCACAGGCGAAGGATGCGAGCCTCTCCTTTCTGTACCCATATACCTACTGACAAGCGACCAGTAATAAATGCTGCTTTGACCATATCAGCTCTCGTTGCCTCTCCACTGCTCGACCTCAGTAAAACATACTTCCTGATCGCTGGAGTAGCAGGCATCAATCCTAAAATGGGCACCGTGGGCAGTGTTGTTCTGTCGAGATATGCCGTTCAGGTCGATCTTCAATACGAATTTGACTCTAGGGAGATTCCAACAGGTTGGAAGACAGGATATGTTCCCCAAGGAGCAAATAATCCTACTGAAGCTCCAAAATTCATTTATGGGACTGAAGTCTATGAACTCAATAGCAAACTGAGGAAACTGGCCAAAGGCTTTGCTGAAAGAGCAACATTATCCGACTCTGAAGCTGCCCAGGCTTTTCGAAGTCGGTATTCCGGCCCATCCAGCAATGTTTTTGAAGCCGCGACCAAATCTCCAAGTATATCGGAGGGAGATGTGCTATCAGCCAATACATTTTTCCATGGCCATCTGCTTTGTGAAGCATTTGAAGAAACATGTCGCTCTTTCACAAATGGCAAAGGGAGCTACTATGTGACAGCCCAAGAAGACAATGGAACTTTAGCTGCCTTACATAGAGGTGCTGTATCGAAGAAGCTTGACTTCTCACGCATTATCATACTTCGGACAGGTTGTAACTTCGACCGTCCTCCCCCAGCAGAGTTTTCCGAAATGCCTCTGCATTCTAGCCATGGTGGCTTTGAGATCGCGATAGAGAACTTGTACAGTTCTGGTATAGAGATTGTGGAAGGCATATTGTTGGGCTGGCAAGAGACATTTGAGGCGGGCATAGTACCGGACAACTATGTTGGAGACGTTTTGGGACAATCAGGTGGACGTCCCGACAAATTATCCGAGAATTAGAGAAAGTCCCGACTGTCAAACAGTAATCGCGATCGAAGACATAGAGATCCTGAAAGTATACTCAACCTAGCTTCATTCATCGATCAGGTACGGATTGTGATACTATAAAACGTAATAATGTATCACACGACTGCTCCCGGAGAGCAGCCTGGAGGAGCACACGCGATATTGCTTATCCTGCTTATATTGTTTTGATCGTAGTAGACATATGAAATAAATGTTGGTATATCGAGGTCTGGTTGTAACAAGCCATAAATATATTGTAGTATATTGTAGTTGTTGAAGTCCCACGTCGACTTGAGATGTTGAGTCGGATCGGCTGCGCGCCAAGACATCGTCACTGTTGTACCCCAAAACCGGAGAGCTCCAGCACCACAGAAACATGCGCCGCCGAACGAAACACCCGTGACACGAATACTATTCCACTATTTCATGGCTCGACAGCTCCGATGATACTGCGGTCCAGCTCTGGAACGAAATCTATTGAAGCTGGCGTATCGTAGCCATGCTCTCCGCCTTCACAGCTCGACCTATTGTTGAGCTCAGGCAACGGGACAAGTTCAAGATTGAATCTATCCTAGCATATGGTCTGCACGTCTTGCCCGACCTTTGATGCATACTGATATGATACAGGCGATCGACTACTTGTTGGTTTGAGTACAGGAAGTCTGCGGGTATACCGAGTGAACGAGATACCAGAGGACAAGAAGCAAAATGGGTCTGCGAAGACCGATGACAAACCCCCCTCTCGACCAAACTCTTCTGCCGGAACGAAACCCGTTGATCTTCTGCGGGAAGTAGAGAAATTTTCGACTCGAGGTATTGAACAGCTCGCGATCATAAAAGAAGCCAATGTCCTGATCTCTCTCTCGAATTATTACATCTCCATTCACGACTTGCAATCCTACAGCCTGCAAGAGCAATTGTCGAAGACCAAAAATGCAACCACGTTTGCTGTTACCTCCAACATTGTGAAGGATTCTGCCACGGGTATACCTGAGATCATATCACGGCTAGCAGTAGCTGTCAAGAGGAGACTATTATTATGGTCATGGCACGAATCCGAGTTGGAGCCGGATATGAACGAGATCACATTGACGGAAGCTATCAGAACTTTGACCTGGGCGTCTGCGACAAAGATCATATGTGGTATGAATTCGGGATATGTGATTGTGGACGTCATCAGCCAGGAGATTGAAGATATTGTTGGACCAGGAGCCATTGGCGGGGCAGCTGGTGCCCAAGGAGGACGCTTTGGAGGAGTTGGATCTGCCAGCATGGGATACATGGGTCTGGGAAGCTATATACCGAAACCGTTAGCCAGCAGACTTGCAGACGGGGAGCTCTTGCTAGCTAAGGACATCAACACTCTTTTTGTGACCTCAGCTGGAAAGCCACTGGAGAAGAGACAAATCCCATGGCAACAAGCGCCAGATGCCATCGGGTACTCTTATCCCTACATTCTGGCCCTACAGTCTCCGTCCCAGGGTTCGCTGGAGGTCAGAAATCCAGATACTTTGTCCTTGTTACAGTCAATACCGTTACCGAATGCAAAGCAATTGCATTTCCCTCCACCAACAGTCAGCTTGGCCCATGCTGGTAAAGGCTTCCATGTCGCAAGTGAACGTTGCATATGGCGGATGGGAGCCACAGACTACGATTCTCAGGTTGACGAGCTTGTGGAGAAGGAGAAGTATGACGAGGCGATCAGCATATTGAACATGCTTGAGGATGCTTTGTTGAAAAACAAGGAGGAAAGGCTTCGAGAAATCAAGATCCTCAAAGCTCAAGCACTTTTTGATGAACGCAAATACCAAGATGCCGTCGACATTTTCATGGCCAAGGATGTCCAAGCACCTCCAGAGCGAGTAATCAAACTCTTCCCCAGAATCATTGCCGGTGACTTATCTATTATCAACGAAAGCGCTCCAGATCTTGATTCTGAAAGCGACGATGCCAAAGATGCTAAAGAGGCTCAATATGGAGATAAGTCAGAGAATGGCGAGACTGGTAAAGACATTGGGTCGCCAAAGCCAGCTGGAGTAGCCAAATTGCTTAAGACCCACAACAAAACGGCTTCCGACACTTCCTCTATTCGTTCTTTTATGAGACTGGATGGAGGCGAGTCCGAAGCCGGTAGCAGTTCAAGGCCTGTTGAAGACGGCCCATTGGAAGGGAAGGATCTCATTACTGCCGTCTTGGCGCTTTCTGGATTCTTGGTACAAGCCCGAAACAGAATGAAAGCCTTCATAGATGCAGAGACAGGCAAACTGAAGCCAGTCGAGCAGGACAGCCAAAATGGGTCATCACAGCATGCTTTCGAATCACTTCTCACCGCCCCGGCGACCGACGCTGAGAAAGACAGAGAAGCAAAGTTGCGAGATACTGCTAAACTCATCGATACAACCCTATTCCGAGCTTATATGCTTGCACGACCAACATTGGCAGCATCGCTGTTCCGCATTCCCAACTTCTGTGATCCAGATGTTGTCAACGACAAATTGTTAGAAAATGGTCGATACAACGACCTTGTTGACTTCTTCCATGGCAAGAAGCTGCATCGTCCTGCACTTGAGCTATTGAAACGATTTGGCACCTCGGAGGGTGAGGATGATGGTCCAGCAGCTCTTCATGGCCCTCAGCGGACAGTAGGCTATCTTCAAAATTTGCCGCCAGAAATGATTGACCTGATACTTGAATTTGCCGAATGGCCACTGAGAGCAGACCCAACTCTTGGCATGGAAGTCTTTTTGGCAGATACTGAGAATGCTGAGACTCTTCCGCGAGACAAGGTGGTTGGTTTCCTACAAGATATAGACCTGGGTCTGGAGGTCAAGTATCTAGAACATGTGATCAACGAGCTCAACGACTTGACGCCAGAATTTCACAATCGGCTCGTAGAAGCGTATATACAGCGACTAAGGACCAGAGAAGACAGGGACACGGATACTTGGAGGTCATTAATGGGTGGACTGACTTCGTTCTTGAGATCGAGCACACAATACTCACTCTCGAGAGCCTTTGGATTGATACCTAGGGATGGTAGGTTCCGTACCCTGCGTTGAAAATATACCATTGACACTATTTGCAGATGCCGATTTCTATGAGGCACAGGCCGTTGTTTTGAGTAACATGGGCCAACACAAGCAAGCGCTAGAAATTTACGTCTTCAAGATTCAGGATTTTGCTAAGGCGGAAGAGTACGTCTCCATTCGGTGTCGCTTTGCATAGACTAATAGAGATTAGGTACTGCAACCGTATCCACCTGACACAAGACTCTGCTGTGGCATCACCCATTCAGTTGAGACGTGGATCGCAGCACATGTCCGACCAAGAAGATTCCAACCCCTCGATATATCACACTCTCCTATCGCTGTATCTTACACCCCCACCACCCCACGAGCCGAACTGGGCACCTGCTCTCGACCTGCTCTCGAAACATGGATCCCGTCTCCCAGCCTTCTCGACGCTCAACCTCATACCGACGTCCCTTCCCGTTGCATCACTAGAATCCTACTTCCGGGGCCGAATTCGAGCAGCAAACTCGATCGTCAACGAAACCCGAGTCGTGGCCGGCCTCCGCAAAAGTGAAGTAGTGTCCTCCCAAGCGGCCCTCTTACTTGGTGATGGAGCGCCTGGCGGTCAAGCCGGCAGAAATAGAAGAGTCGTAGTGTCGGACGAGCGTGTCTGCGGCGTGTGTCACAAACGACTTGGTGGAAGCGTAATTGCCGTATTGCCAGACAACGAGGTTGTGCATTACGGATGCTTGAATAGAGCGACTGGCCAACCGGGAAGCAGGACTGGGCATATAAGAGCGGGGTCTTGGAGCCGTGCGTAAACCAGATAGCCGGCTCGTTGTAAGAAAGTAGAAGGAGGAACATGAGGAGACCGTTCCGTTCATACATAGCGCGGAGTTCTGCTGCTGGTGTTCTCTTTCGTGTATATATGGCAGCGAAGCCGTGTAATCAGAGATTCAATGCATCTAACGAGGATTCAATCTTCTTCGACGACCTCTTCTCCGTAGTTGTCTTCTTCTTTAGACTCGTCCACTCCTTTGGCCTTTGATCTTGAGGTCCCATTCGCTGAGGCTTCGCGTGCTTTATCTTCTTCCATTCGCGAGGTGAGGTCGGTGTTGATATCATCTTGGAGGTCGGCAACTGCGGCTTTGAGGGAGGAGAGGTAGGCAGTTCGGTCTTTGGGAGCTGTCGTTGCTGGAGTTGGGAGCTTGGTCGTATGCGTGAAGGGTGCGTTTGTGGGTGAGTTGTAGGTCGCGGAGAGAATCTGATGGGTTCGTGATGAGTTACTGGAGGGTTTGGAGTCTGCCATTGTAGTTGAAGTTTGGAATTATGTCGCTGAGGAGGAGCAGTTTACCTTGATAGTGGATGTCGTTGGTGGGGTTGATGGAAAGAATGTTTTGAGTTATGATGCCCCGCGTACGGCAGCCTGCTTAAACCTCAACCGCTTAAAGCAGGTTTCTGCTTGGTGAAGATCATTCAAAGTCTTTCGATACTTGGGATAATCAAATACTTTGCAATATATGGTCTTATAGAGTTTTATGAGCCTAGAAAATTGTATTACCCATGAGAGCCCAAGATCATGAAAGCAGCTTGGGACATTAGTTAGATAGGGTTGTCTTAATTAGACTCGACATATCTCACGGGTTCAAGTACCACCCTTTCCATTCTGACCTTCAAATGCTTGGTACTATCCTAATGTGTTGCTGCTGTACAAAGATAGTGAAAGATTGAAGGTTGACTCTAACCCGACTTCCTTGCTCTACAGTTCATATATTTAGGTGTATAATCCATGATGACAGCTTTCTTAGCTTTTTATATACGTCAGTCACACTTCGAGAAATGGAAGAGTTTCCATAGTAAATATTCCACTGAAAAAGGAGTATTCTGAGACTCAAAATTGAATCAGTGGTAAGAAATGGGACAGCAGCATTGTCTAGGGACCTTGGCAGATATTTCCGTCGTTGCCCCGGGTAGTCTGATGCAGATACACCGTATGATCTTTTGGACAAGGGAGAGCAAGGTCTGAAAATGACCCTGACCGACGAAGAATGAATTCGAGGAATTAGTATGAAAAGGAAGTGAAGAATACATAATTACAAGGCTACGTAGATAATACAGAATGCTAGGTAAGGGGGAAATAAAGAAAGGGAGTGAGTAACAGGGAGGGACTAGGAGACGAAGTACTAGTAGATATGTCATATCTTAGTGAGTGCAGTTTTAGTGGAACGACGGGACATCGATGTTAACATCTTGACGCCAACTTCTTCGTCTCCTCCTCCTCTTCTTCTTCCATTCTACAACCTACTCCGTCAGTACAACTCCATCTCCGTGGATGCTGCTTCTGCGAGGAGAATCATGCCCTCGAGAGCTCTTTCAGCAGCTTTGAACAATCCTCGCAACACCTCAACCTCGAATGCCCACCTCCAACCCTTCAGGCTGAGTTGACAGCCCAGCAAGGCTGCTATCAACCCCCACCACACCGCCGATCAACCCAAGTTATGTGAAACACAGTGCATTTCACAGCCCAGCAACCATGTCGCAGCACTTCCAGCCCGCAGGGACACCTCAACCAACTCGAGTACCAGGGAGCTTTTCACCCATGGTTGCGCAATCAGCCTCCTCGCGACCTCCTCTGCGACGAGTGGAATCCTCATCTTCTGAAGACTCAACACCTCTCACCATCAATAAACCTAGAACGGCAGCTCCTGTACGACTGCAGAATGCGCCGACCCCTCCACGCCCATTGTACGCCTCCAACGCAAACTCCAGTACGAGCAGCCTGCAGAACTTCTCTCGTCCTACAATCAATACCGTACAGGCCAGATCCGACCTACCGCTGAGAAATGCATCCCCGTTGAGTACTGCGCCCAAGACTTCCATCAGCGACCACTACCGCGGCGGGCACGGGAGGAAACATTCCCAGACCCAAGGGTCTTTCGAACCGTATCTACCTACAGCTGCCGCATCGAACTTGGGTAGTATGGCAAACCTTAATACTGGACTGAGCGCGAGCCAAATCGCTGCCCAAGCCGCGATGCAGCATCAAACACACACTAGACAACGCTCTCAAACAGTCCCCACTCCCCAAGCGGATGCTGCATCGAACAATTCTGGAAGTCGAAGACCATCAAGAGGGCCGACGAGTCCTCCTCTGCTGAGTCTCACTGAAGCGTCGGGTCCAAGAGAGAATAGCTTTGGAGGTCAAATATATCAGAATGGATTGCTGGGAGGATCTCATGGAAACGCTGCTCAAACGGCTGCCAATTTAGTATTTCCCAAGTCTCCGAATACCTCACCAGGACTTCCGCCATCAGACCACGATTCACAACTTCGCATGCAACCGGACAAACCAATTAAGACAGAGAAATCCAAAGTTAAGCTGTTCTCCCGGCCTGGCAAAATAGGAATAAGTAAAGATAAAGAGGCAAAAGCCGGCGCGCTGCCCAGTCCTAGTAAGATGGCCTCATACACACTAGCGTCCCTCCAGCGAAACAATTTTAGTACCAACAGTTTAGCAGATAGCATGTCGAGCGCAGCAAGTATGTACAGCATGGCGAACTCCTCCTCGGCCACGATTCGGGCAGTTGATACTCCACCGGAAAAGGACAAAGAGAAGAAGCACCACTTCTTATCGAGACAGAAGCATAAATTGAGCAGTAAAGAAGATCACCATCTCCCACTATCCTCAGCTGCGAGCAACTCGAAACCAGTCGATCCAAGTGCACCAAGCAGTCTATACAATTTCAGTCTGCCACCGAGTCCAGGTCCCACAAGTACAAGTTTTGCGAAGAGTATGAGTGGATTGGATTTGAGGCATGGAGGCAGGGCATTGAGGGAGAAGAAAAAAGAAGAGAAGTCAGATGCTTTGAGGGAGAGTGAGCTTTCGTACCAGAACAGTAATGACTGGCCAGGTCCATCCAGTCTAGGCTCTGCAGGCGGAGCTTCCTATCTTGGATCAGGTGCTGGGAGTTATGGATACCCTTCTAGTATATATGGTGCTGAAGGAGCAGATTTGAGCAAGTATGGATTGAATAATATGGGTGTTGATGATGCTTGGCCGTTTTTGAAGGCAAAGTTACTGGTGATCTTTGAGGGAGAGGATCTCAGATTGCCGGTCGAGGAGCTCAATCGGCTTGTCACGTAGGTCCTTTGCCTATGTTCCCTGTGCTGTGGACTGACGTAAATAGAACTCATATCCAACGTTGCATACAAAAGCGCGCCCCCAGTATCATTGTCGAGGATCTTCGAGATCTCCTTGCCACAGGTTTCAGTTCTCTCGACCAAATGCTACATCGCACACCCGATGATCGTCTTATTCCACACTTAGTAGAGATGTGGCTCTTTACATTTACCTCTATTCTACCATATATGCAGGCCGTCTTTCTTCCCCTGGACTTGGAATTCTCGGGTCATGGACCACTCATGACATCCGAGCAGGCCCGTGACTTCTGGGGTGCTTTACCATCTTCTTCGAAAGATTTGAATGGCAACATTCCCGCAAGTCAAGCCCTCGAGGTTCGCCGCATAGTCTTGACGGCATATCGAGATACTGTTATCCTTCCTCGATTTGATACGCTGAAAACAATCTTCTCACGGCTATCCCTGGACTCGATATCGTTGTCGCTGCCAGCAGCTGATATTCTTTCAACCTCGCCAGATTCCTTCTCTGGTGGTCGTCCCTCCACCGCGATGTCTCTAGACCCAGCACATGCATCATATGGTTCCCACACTACAACTCTTCTTGGATCTGGCAGCTCAGGTGATGGAAGTGGTAACAGAAGCCGAGCAATAAGCAATGTATCTTATGGCTCTGAGCCGTCTGCCTCCTCAGGTTTGGGTATTGCAGGTCTTCCACCACCTCCGCAAAGACCATTCACGCCATCCTCTACACATCCACAACATCCGTTGAACAGAGGACAAAGAGCACAGACAGTCGAAGACAGCGGAAAGCAACTCACTGAGACAGTAGGTAGAATGCTCCAGTGTATGAGTGTCCTTGCTTCCGTCGGTGTTGATGGAGGTGGGGATGAGAGCAACCAGAAGAAGATGGAGGAGCTCACCAGAGGACTAAAACTGAACTGGCTAGGCAGAGGACGAATGGGAAGAGATAGACGAGGTCTAGTGGGTGCACGGGTTCCCTTTGTTGGAGGGAACTCGAGGGTTGAAGGGACAGTGGCTTGATTTTATCTCCTCTGGCATAGCAGGATTACTGCATTGATGGATACTATGAATTGTATAACACGGAATTTCGGGGCGTTTCGGGCCAGGAGCGGGCCTAAGAGTAGGAAAGCCTCTTGGATATGTATGTTTTGTATGAGTATGGGCCAAAATAGGATGGGGATGAACAGGGTGTATAGTTGGAAATCTCCAGACACAATTGCATTGGGACTGACAACAGGATATGAACAATGCATTACTATGATATCGAAAATTGCTGTCATGGGTTGGGACATTGAATTGCCGTGACTTCAGCTTCTTGTTTTCACCCCGCCCGAAAAGTCTCTCTCAATCTTTCAGGCTCTACTGAACAATGCATGTGCAAGGGTATGTAATGAACAGACCTCATTGATATAATCTTACCTCGCTCTTTTACTATGAAAGGATGAGAAGTTATATTTCGTTCTTATTGTTCGGATTGAGATTTTGTCTTCGAGTCATGGCATTGTCGGACTATGTATTGAATATCAACATTGAGTAATTTGCTTTCTCCAACCGTTTCTCTGTCTATTGTTACTCTGCTCTTTGCACTTGGATCATATTGGCATCTTGATCAATGATTATCAATGCATCCGGACTCGGACTCATGTTTAAAAGACTCGTTAGCACTCCTCTTATCACCGAATTTATAACAGGACCGAACATTATGGGCATCGTAAGTCACATTAACAGGACAGACATTCACAAATCAATATGCAATAGAACTCCACCCAACACTCTCCTCGTCTTGGACTTTGTGACAACTTTTAACATTGATGCAGCGCTACTCCTGTATCTCCCCAAGCGCCATGTCCTAAATCCTGCCGTTTCATGCAAACCGGCATTTTTCGTATCTTTGCTTCCCAACACGGGTATAAGTCACACAGAAAGATTCCAATAACGCGACAGACGCCCCATATGACGAGTGAGCGAGGAAACGCCGACGCCTCTCATGACAGCAACCCAAACAATGATAATTTACAAGATTACGCCCTCCCTTCTGATATGCTGACAGACTGAAAGCCTCCCACCTTATACTATACCAGATAATGTAAAAATAATAATGGCATATCGTCGGCGCTACGCTGTACACGAACAACAAAATAGCACCTCGGTCGACTACCTTCAGCTTGGTAGAATTGCAACAGTCGACAAAAAAAAGCAAGGCACCAGCGAATCGGCTCGATTGTGGCGCGACTTCCTTCTGATCGACGCAAGCGGCGTCGACATTGTGGGGGTGCGACGAGACAAACTTCACATTTCCTCTCAAGCTGGATTCCCCTTCTGTCTCTTGCCTCCTATTCTTGGACTTGGCTTCACAGCCGTTTTTGACGGATTGCCATTGACTTGGACTTCAGATTCATCCTTCACACTAGGTCTTCTTCGCTTGTTGGTTGTATTGGGACTGGTGTTTGCACTCGGTCCGCTGGAGCTTGTCCCATGTTGGCTATGTTGAGGGGCCATACCAGGAGCTGGACTACCGCTAACATGTGGTGAACCATCAGGGAGCTGAAGGTGGGCCTGTGCGGGCGAGACGCCCATACCGAAATTGCCCATTCCTGGTGTTCGGGGTCCTGTCGGATTTGGTTGCTGTCCACCAGAGTTGTCTGCTCCGTTTACAGCAACTGTAGCTACATATTGATTTAAGGCTGCGTAAGGATCAAGAGAGGAATTTTGATGAGAATAGCCGAAGAGCGGATTCATTTGGCCCATCACCTCTGCGATCTGCGAAAAGTCAACGAGCTATACTCTTAGTAGGGAGAAAGATAATGCATACCTCAAGAAATCGAAACACCAAAGGAGTTATTCCCATTTTTGAGACCAAGGACTCAGGAAGATCAATTTCTGGAGGAGGCTGAGGCGGTGACTTCATCGGTTTGGCTTTCTTTTTATTGATTTCCGGGGATTGTTTGCCATCTGGTGGAGCATTGACTTTGCGCCATTCTTTTGACCACTCGTGCAGTGGTCGTGCAGCATCAAGGACCTGAGCACGTGGAATGTATTCTTCATGGCTGCTGGTGACAAATTCGAGCAGCTCTATTTTCTGATCTGCATCAAAATGTGCTTTTAATGTTCCGCTTGCAACCAACTGTCGCTTGTTAGAGATACGTGTGACTCGGGAAGCATGTGCCAACTTACTTGGGATCCATTGTCGAACCAATAAACGAAGCTGGACTTTTGGCTTTCGATGTAATGCCCGTTATTTGGCAACTCCTTTTCTGTACCCTTTTCCATGATCATCTGCATATTCTTGACCCCACTTTCAAAATGTGTATAAAAATATCTGGGAAGAGCTGGGTATGTTATTTCGTATTGCTTGTTCGATGTTTCGTCCAAAATCCAAAGAGAATGACGAAAGACTCCTTTCGGCGAGAAGAAACGATCCACAAATGTTAACCAGTAATTCAAGTCGTCTCGCTGTTTAGAGCTCTGTGCAGCCAGGCGTTGTGCACCAGTGGCGGTGTATGATGCAAGTGATTTCGAGGTCGCACCGAAATTGCTTAAATGATCGCCAAATTGCATGAGTTTCATCAAACATTGCCCCTTGAATTTTTCTCCCTGCCTTTGCTGTTGTTGCAACATGGCTGCTGCGACCGCCTGTTGTTGTTGAATGCCTTGTTGCTGCTGTTGCGCAGGTTGTGGTTGTTGTGCCTGAGCTTGAGCATTAGGTTGGGCTTGCTGGCTTTGGGGCTGAGGTTGGGGTTGTCCTTGACTTTGCTGCGAGGCTGCAGCCGCGTGCGCCGCCTGCTGTTGTTGCTGGTGGGCCTGTTGCATCATGGCTGTCTGGGCTTGCATGTTTTGAGGTTGTTGCGGATTCATCTGGTTCCCTTGACCCTGAGGATTGTTTCCTGCTTGGGCTTGTTGACTTGCTTGTTGCTGCATTGCTAGTTGCTGGGCCATTATGAGCTGCTGTTGATGCTGTAAGTGTTAGTAAAGCTCAAGCGCAACACGACTGAAGATTCTAGACTCGGAAAACCATACCTGGTGCTGTGCTTGGGCTTGAGCTTGGGCTTGCTGCTGTTGTTGGAGATTGTGTTCAGCAACTTGCTGCTGTTGCTGCTGAAGATGTTGTGGAAGGTTTACCGGTCGAGCAACTGGACCACCTCGCATAGCTTGAAATTGTGCCTGTGTCATCTGGTTCATCCCGTTCGCCATCTGCATTGGCATTCCGCTATATTGCTGAGCCAGCATCGCTTGTCGGGCAGCTTGTTGTTGCCTTTGATGTTGAATCATCTGTTGTTGCTGAATTTGTTGCATTGAGGGGTTGGCATTCGCGACTATAATTAGGATCCATGTCAGCTCTCGGCCCGTTAAGGTATCATCAAGACACAAGGCTACCACCAGATTGCACAAATTTCCTCGACTTAGAAAAAGACGTCACTTACAAGCAATTTGCTGTTGCTGGAACAGTTGCTGCTGCTGCGCCGCCTGGTTTGGGTTCAAATGTTGTAGCGCGTGTTGACTCGGTCCGCCAGCTCCTGGTGGCATGCCGCCCATCATAACTCCAGCTTGACTGACTTGAGGTCCTGGACCAGAGACTCCCATATGCAGCTGCTGAGGCATTCCCGGACCTGGTTGTCCTGGCTGTCCCGGATTATGAGGTACAGCCATCCCTGGATGACCTTGGGCCATGCCTGGATGCGGCTGCATTCCACCCGGGTGTGGTGAGTAACTTTGTGCCAGACTCGTCATCATGTTGTAGGTGATTGAATGTCCACGACGTGGAGTTCCAAGTCAAGCCTCTTCGACGCATATGCCGCTGCACACTAATTCCACCTCCACCGACTTCCGGGCCGACGAAGCCTGCCTCGCGCGTCGCCGAAGCTCCTGCTGGGTATCGCACGATATGAGCTCGTGTCAATTCCGACTTTGCTGCTCGTCCTAAAGTCTGTGGTTGTTGGCGATGTAGTTTGCTCGCGATCGGATACAGCCTAAATCGCGCAGATAGCGAAAGCTTCTTCCTTGAAAGAGATCGCCGAGAGAGCTCCAAGTCGACTCGCAAAAGAGCGTGTTGTTTTGGCAGACGTTGTCTCGAGCCGTCGCCTGTGCGTGCCACGACGAGGTGCGACAGTAATGTCGTCTGGAAAATCCCCCTATGCAGCGAAAAGCCGTGTCGCAAAGGTACGGTCGGGCAAGAAACGACAGTAACCACGCAGGTCGTGATTAGCAGGCGGGTTGGTGGCTACGCGCACGCAACAGAGGCGACTCGGGGATGGCGATGGTCGTCGTGGTCGTTCTGCGGGAGGATATAAGTGAACCCTGGCGACGGAGAGGGAGAGGGTCGAGGTGAGCCCTTGTCACGATGCAAGAAACGGGTGCTGATGCTGCAACAACATGAAGGGGAACGAGTTGCTGGAACCAAAAGCCGACCACCCCAAGCAAGCAACAATAGCAGAACAGCACGAGCCCAAAAGGGAGCGAATTGTACGGACGGCGCTGGGACGAGGTGAGGCAATTGAGAAGAGGATTTTGTGAGCAACGAGAGGGAAGAGCGGAGTGTATTAGATGGTGCTGGTGAGTCGCATCTCTCTTGGAGTTTTCCTGTGGAACAGACGGGGAACTTCTTCGCAGCGCAGCCAGTTGCGGGAAGGGTGTGGCGGCCTTACAATTTTCATAGGTGCCTCAGTCATCAAATCTCAAATCTGAATTCTGCTCGTACTCCCATCTCCCTCTCTGCAGGAAAGCTAATATCGATGGTTTGGACTTTTGTATCACTGCAATGATATTCATGTATTCAATGTAACGACATTAATTTCTTGTAATCAAGATTCCATTGGGTATTGTATCCTCCTTTTCCTCTTCCGCCTCCTCTTCTTCTTTCTCTGCACTGGACAAACATTGCCGATGAACGGACTCGGAAGCTGGTCCCGAACCTGGGTGATTGGTGGGTAACGTTAAGTCCGATGTTCTGTCGCACTTCTTGAAGGCCGAGAGCATGCTAGAACAACATCCAATGTGTCCAGGTCGCAGTCATCAAGACCTAGACTCAGACACAGGCACAAATAAATTCAAATACAAATGCAAATGCAATACAAATACAAATACAAATACATGAGAAGCTGATATACAGGAGGCTTGAGAGACTGAGGCATATTCTGCAGTGAGCAGCCGGGATACGTAAGCAGCAGTAATCACGTGGTAGTCCGCTAGTGCCCGCCACTAAAAATAAACGAAGAATTTTTTGCGACTTCAAATTGATCGAGAGCTTTCGAAAGCTTCAACTTTGTCTCTTCTAAACAACAGCACCAACAACAACCATCGCTGCGCTCATCTACTATGCTTTCATGATCTCTTCTCGGTATGTTCCTTCACCATCGCCTCCCTTCCTCTCTTCTCTGATGACAATTCATTAAATACTTCTTTTCCCAACTAAATCGCCCATGATGAAGTCTACGCTGTTCGGGCTTTCCATACGTGGGAAGCTTGTTACTTGCCAGTACACCTTGTCTGAGAACAGAACATGATCACCTTTACGTTATCAAATTCCTGTCGAGCCTTCGCTGACTTGCAAAGATTCTATAGGTACCTATCGGCGTAATGCGCAGCCTCGAATGAGCCTAGATCTAGGTGGTCGCAGACACGATCCTGGTCGTCGCAGGCCCTTTGCTACACACGCATCCCACAGTCAGCTAACCACCAGGAAGAGGGTCTCCTGTTGTATGTTGCCAAAGGTTAGTCAGCACACAATTTTCATTCCCCCTTCCTGCTTCGATGATGAAACACATACCACATTCGCAGTTTTCACTCGAGTCCTACTTAGAACCTATAACTGGACAGATGAGGGCATACACTTCCTTGGATGACTGAGAAAGCACAATGAAATATTTCTGCGTGACCAATTTAGCATTGTACTTGTGCTAACATTTGTGGTATTGAAGCAGATTTTCACGTTCAGGTACGCACCACTTCGAGGACGCGAAACAATACGCGACGACAGGACTCGGGCTTGGTATATTTCCTACATGTTCGTAGCATAGATGGCCAGTAGCATTACAAATCAATACACATTATCCATAGCATTCTCCTCCGCTGTACATATGATACGTGACCTAGCTGCGTTTCAACCTTTTACTTCTTCGCAATGACGATGCTTCGGTTGTCCCGAGTCATACCCTCGCCCAGTGGCTACCTGTAAACGAAGCAAAGAAAATGGAAACTCTTCTCTTCGAATCGCACGTATACCCTGTGCAAGACCTTCTTTTTACCGTGACATTCATGGTCATGACGAGAGCAAATTGTTGCGCAAGCATGCGTGTTTTGAGTGATATTTTTTCTCATTTATATTCTATACTGCATTGATCTATCTATCAAGACATCTTGATAACGGCACTTTATATCATTTTTTGGTCCTCCCTGTTGCTCCCACTAAGCATGTATGTTTTACAAACAGGTACAGGTGCCAGCAGCATCGCACATACCACCCTCAATATCACCAGCAGCGATACTGTGACAAGTTAGCATATATATTCTCAAACAAGATAGGAAGGGGTCGTCAGAGCTCTTATCGTCGTGAGAGACGTCAAGAAACACAACTGCGATGGTATCAAAGGGGAGAACTCACCAGTTCGTACTGCATGTCTCGTAGCATTCGAGTTGTGGTGCTGGCATTGGCTCAGCCTCGCGCTTGGTGCCGGTCAAGCAAGTGCAAGTTCCCGAAGCATCACAGAGTCCTCCTCTGAGAAGACCGGACTGTACGCTGTGATAAGTTAGCACTATAGCAAGGTATATTGGAGTAATGATCAGAGTTCATCAGGAGCCGTGGAAGCAAGGAGTCCTCGTTCACCATTCGGTTTAGCTCCAGAGGTGACTCGTAGTCCGAAATGCTCTTGAAGAGAGAAGGATCAAAAATATGTGTGAAGGGAAGACAAACCAGTTTGTAGAACTGCAAAGCGTTAGCACTATCACAAGTGGAGGTGGGGATAATATTCGAACTTTCGACAAAGTCCGCACAACAGAAGAGATAAGACATACCATGTTGACCAACAATCAATGACGGCTGTTTGAGGAGCTGGGGCGGCGGAGGTAGTGGCCGCGAGAGCGATGATTGTGCTGATCAGGATAGAGAATTGCATTTTGTTGAAATGGTAGACGAAAGTGTTTCGAGAAAGAAGTCTTTAAGCTTGTTGTTGGTCTGGTTGATGATGGTGGTGAGATGTCGGGGTACAGGTCGGGTGTTTATATCTTTCTTGAGATGCTTCCCAACATCCCATTCATCGCTCAAACCTTCCTCTTATCAACTCGATATGACGTGGAGAAGTGGGCAGCTTTGCAGTACCTGAACTTTCCTCAGAAGGCTGATCCATGCTGTAGATCACCTTTAGACCCTAATCAGCTCAAGTACATGTTGAACTCTAAAGAAACGCATCTGAGCGGACGATGGTCCGGTAGTGATCAACAACAACTTATGGACCCTTCAGATTGCCAAGTATCTAGGTAACTTTCTATCTTCAAAGTTTTGGAGCTCAGATCTTAGAGCGGCCGACGTCTGACCAGTGGTGGGGAATCAAGCTTGAGAAGCGGCTGACATATTGCGTACAACTGTAGACTGCAGAATGATGATGCTGTTCGGGGTTATGCGACCCAATTATACAGAAGATCTTGCCTTCTGTTGTGCAAAGCGAGCGGGAAGGGTACTGCTACCTCATTCGGTCAAGAGCATTATCAAAAAATCTGTAAGATACAACACAGCATGCAGACTTCAAGTCAAAATGAAAGATCACAGGATAATCATTGGTAATCTGAGACGATGTATACATCAACGCTCAAATACTTTTTGAACACAATTCTGGCAGATGTTCTCCAAAGACTGACGATAACTGTAGTCTCCTGTGCAAAATACAGTTATAGGGTCCACCAGAGTCTGAGTACCATACCCAAACAGGTTCTAATCTATAGCTACGTTACTATCTTAACTCTCCGACTGTTCCTGCGCACGGAGAACCTCCTTTGGGGAGGAAGATCAGCCTTGTTGAGTACGCTTAACCCGTTCCACCTAACAGTGGAAGAGTTCCCAGCCTCTCCACTCACCGTGATCTGAGCTCATGCATGAAATAACCTCCGGAATAGGCAACTTCAAGGATCCCTATTCCGAAGCTGCCGATCAGGTGATATAGCCCCTATGAAAGACGTAATGAGCAAGCGAGATCCAACAGAGACTAAATCAACCTCACTGCACCGGACTCGGCATCAGCGTCCTTTCAAAACAATCCAATTCTGCGACTTAGGCCGTGGCATGCTGTCATTGCCCGTTGATCACCACCACTTTGACGTGGACGATCATTGCTCTCTGGACAACTCACAGAGACCCCAAGTGGGCAACAATGATCGACGATGGTTTAGTTAGCGGTTGATCGCACCGTGAAGACTTGCTGGAAATATTCCCCGAGCCGCATCGATCTGCTCTTGCAGCCAGCGGACTCTTTTTCGCTTGGTTGATGCGGCTCTGAGATGCAGATACCGTCCCGCTCCAACTGAGCAATCGAACCCTTTAAACTCTCTTTCGCTCGAGTACCGAAGTGGGGGTCGTAGTGGCATCGGATCTGGTTGATTTGCCAGCGCCACCCGTGGCCCACCTCATCGAGCATTTAGACACGGGATAGAGGTGCTGACATTCATCCGGGGTTTCCAGAACGGGGTTCGAGTACGGCCTGATGGCGTAATGATCTGGATGTATATTTTCGAGATGGACGAATTAGGACGCTTATTTCATACCTACGTTTTGTTGAGGATCGTTCACTTCGTACTCGCATGCACTCGTTTAGTGATCTCACTTCCATTTACTTTCGAGACTGGGATCTTGAAAAGATTGGCACTGCAAGTCTCGGTGTTCCTGATTCGAACTTTCTTGTCGACATGAGAAGATCTACAGTCAGGTCAATGCAGTCGGTACGGAAAGCCAAGTGACGAGTGTTTTGGATGAACATTCTCTTTCTACGAAGTTTCATTGGTCATAAACCTCGCTGAGAACTAGGAAATCCGACCGAAGTTTTGTGAGGGAATATGACTTCATCTCGCAAAGTTCGTCTCCGATTGTATGTATGGGATAATATAACTCGGGAAGATGCATCCGTACATAAAGTCAAGAGTTTCAGCAGGTCGCATGCAGAGGTATGTAAGCTGAAACGAGCCAGCAACTTTTGACCGCCATAGTCATCTTTATGAGCTGCATAGCGACCGGAAGTCGGCTTGAAGTTATGGATCTTCTTCAAGCTACTGATCGTCCCTCAGTCATGTAGACTCAGCAGCTCTTGGAAAATCAACACAAGGAACGAATCTCTTCGAAAGATGTCCGTCCGCCTTGCTTTGTCTGGGGCAATCAGCCTGCTTGGTGACTAGCCGGATATCTTCTGAACACCATGGGCATCTCACCTCCACCCTCTTCCTTGGTCCACACGACTGCACTTTGAAAGTCCCAACCTGATGCCGCAGTTTATAGGAAAATAAGATGCAAACTCGGGAAAGAATGAAAACCCAACCTGGTTCGAGTTGGAAAATGTTTCTTTTGTTTTCTACCCCTATATCCTTTTCGCAGGGTTCTTTTCAAGCAGACATGGAATATAGCTATTTTATCGCTGCCTTTTCCCGAAGAAAACCACAACGCCTCAGTCGCTTCTTTATATCTAAATGCTGGCTCCCTATCAGATCAGAGCTCCTCTACCACCAACTCTAAGCAACGCAACCTTCTGCTCAGCACTGATCTTCGACTGCGGCAATGGCTTCTTCGCCTTCCCACTCGGCAAGCTCAGGAACCCAATACCTGCAAGATACGAAAGATATCCACCCATGATTTCCTCGTCAACATACCCGCCCGCCGATAAATCTTCGCCTGTGAACTCCTTGTCGGACTTCAATGCTGTGGCAGCGTTTTCGTCAGACAGTTCAGGCGCGACGGTATCAGCTGGAAGATCTGTGGTAGCGAAGTGGTAGAGAGGCATCCTGTGCGGGTCAGCATTGCTTCAGTGCCAATACACCATGGGGAAACTTACAAAGCATGTTGCTCCTTACCCTCCTCAACGGCATAGTCCTGTAGCTTCTTGCTCCATGCAGAATACTCGACCTCAGGGACATCGTAACCATACGTTTCCAAGGTGGCAAGGTATCGGCTGAAGGTCAGTCTCGGATGGGATGTGACTTGTGCCACACCAAGTGGTGTTTTGGGTGGTGACAACGCAGCAGCAATCACAATTCTCGCGACATGGTTAACTGGTACCATGTTGACTGTGTTTGAGATCTTTGGTCGGCAGCCGAGTTGGACACAGCCCTTGGCCATTCGGATGAGGAAGTCGTCAGTATTTGTTACACCTGAGGCTTTGTCTCCTGTGATGTAGCCAGGTCTGATGATTGTACCTCTCAAACCACGAGCACCAGCTGCACGGACGAGATACTCAGCTACCCACTTGCTTTGTCCATACCCAGTACCTAAGCCTGTCACACTACCTGATAAATCGTCTTCCTCTGAAAGTAAGATACCAGCCTGTGATTGTTTGACGAAGTGCTCAGTATCAAGTACAGACGTGGAAGACACGAACGAGAGCTGTTTAGGTCTGCCCGTCGCACAGAGAGACAGGATGTCAAGTGTTCCCTGCACGTTCGCTGGCTTCAAGTTGCTATATGGATAGACCCAATGAACTTGAGCACCATTGTGAACAATGACATTTACCTCATGCGCCAACCTATCCCATGTCTCTTGTGCCATACCAAGGCGTGGTTCGCCAAGGTTGCCAACAACACAGCTCAAGCGCGGCGTCCATGAAGGGTCCCATACGCCATACGCCTGGCAGGTTTGCGTTACTCTGTCCAAAGCCGTAGTGGAATCAAGAGCTCGAA
Source organism: Mollisia scopiformis (assembly GCF_001500285.1). Classification (NCBI taxonomy): domain Eukaryota; kingdom Fungi; phylum Ascomycota; class Leotiomycetes; order Helotiales; family Mollisiaceae; genus Mollisia; species Mollisia scopiformis. The sequence goes on from NW_017263599.1 coordinate 52,697, forward strand.
CGTGTGCGATAACCTTGCTGATAGGCGGTGAGGAACGTGTAAGAAGATCACGAAGTAGGTAAGCACCCAAGAAACCAGTTGCACCAGTGAGGAAAACGGTGAGTGATGTCGAAGGAACAATTTTCTCGTCGGCTGACGGGAAAGATGATGGTAAAGTCTTGAGCAACGCTTTGGCATCTGCAGCATAATCTTCGACGGTGTCAGCATGACCGTTAACGTCGCCATTGGTTGAAGACAAACGGCGCTCAATTTGACCTGCGAAACCTTTCAACGTGGGATTTTGGAAGATGACGCTCATGTTGATCTTGAGAGTCGTCCATTTCTTGTTGACCTTGAACAGCATTTGTTGTGCGAGGATACTGTGACCACCAATGTCGAAGAACGAATCATTTGGACTGATTGTTCTCTCATCAATCGTTGGGATGAGCGAACCCCATATGCTTGCAACTTCTTTCTCGGCTGGTGAGAACTCAACATATGCTCCCTGAGGTCTTGCTGCTGCGAGTTGGGCGGCATCTGGGAATGGGAGTGCTGGCTTGTCCTTTTTGCCATTTGGATTCAGTGGGAACTTCTCCAATGGAATGATGACATCAGGTATAGCATACGATGGAAGCTTCTCCTTCAGATATTGCTTAACATCGTCCCCAAGTGGCCAAAATCTGCGCAGTCTGCCCTGAATGCCTTCACCCGAGGTGTCGTCTTGGAGCCCCTTTTGCTCAAGCCACTTTTGCCACTTTTGCATATCCGGTACGATGTAGCTCACAAGTGTTTGCTCTTCATCCTTATTCCTCCTGACCAGAGTAACGTTGTCAAGGACCATAACGTGGTCTGATAGATACTTGTCAATCTCGCCAAGCTCGATTCTGAAGCCACGAATCTTGACTTGATCATCGGCACGGCCAACACACTCGACATCACCGCTAGGCATATACCGTCCAAGATCACCTGAGCGATACATGCGATCTCTGGGACCAAAGTAGAATTCTCTCCAAGGTTCTTCGGCCATTGACTTCGCGACTTTCTTGTCCTCTTCCACCCACTTGGCATTATCCACAAACCAACTGTCCACGAACTTTGTTTTCGTGAGCTCGTCGCTTCCTAAGTATCCTTCCGCCAAGCCAGCAGCGCGAACGTAGATCTCCCCAATCTCGCCCAAGCTACAAATACGATTTCGATTTTCTCGATCAACGATGAGCATCTGCACATCCTTCATCCCTTTGCCAGCAGGAATGACATTGCCCATATTTCCCAAGTATTCTGGTTCTGATCCTCGACTGGGAATCTCGAAATAACTGACTGCTCGCTGAGTTTCTGTCGTGCCGTACATGTTCACGATGAAGCAGTTCTCGGCAAGTCTTTGCATTGACACGCAGTCTCTTTTGATGAGAATGTCCCCAACGAAGAATGCATGATGCAATGCTGGAAACTCTGCACTAGCTCCACCAACCAAGATCTGTCCCATTGCAGGAGTGAGATGAGTGACTGTGGGACCATGTTCCCGCATCCATTCGGCTAGTCTTTCATGCTGAATATCATCCTTGGAGGGTACAAGAAGTTGAGCTCCCAAGAAGAGAGGAGTGAAGATGTCTCGTTGGATCGGATCATGGGCGATACCTGATAACATGGTGAATTTATCATTCTTCGTGAGACGGAACCGTTCAGCCATCCAATCGAAATAGTAGGCAAGGGAATAATGTCTCCCTCTGACACCCTTGGGTCTTCCTTCTGAACCTGATGTGAAGGACAGAGTAGGTGTCGAATCTGGTCCAACAACAATTCCTGGCCCCTTACTCTTCAACGGGACTTGATCTGCTAGGACATCTTTGCCATTGATGTTTCCACCAACAAGAGAACCATCGTCTTTGAGTTCTAATCCTGGTACCTCAGTTCGTAAATGCAAATTCTCTTTGATGAAAGTTCGGACCTTCTCTGTCAACTCTCCAGCTTCCTTGGTAGCCTTGTCGATGACAACCAAAGCTCTCGGTCTTGCTACATCCAAGTAGATGTTCTGCCTGTCAGGTGGATATGAAGGGTCAATGACAGAGAATATTGCTCCTGCCTTCAGAATACCCATAACCGTGACCACCAAGTCTACACCACGGTAGCTGTAGGACATGACAACTTCGCCCCTCTGAATTCCTGACTGCACCAAGTGGTGGGCCAGAATATTTGAGGCTTCATTGATTTGGCGGTATGTGAACTCTCGTCGCGGTGATGAACCAGATGCCGTCTCGACCACACAAAGTCTGTCTGGGTGTGCTTCAGCATTGGCACTGAATATGTCATGGATGGCTCCTCGAAACGCAGACCAGTGAAGGTCAGCCGTGGGATCTGGGAGGTCTGGATTTGTAGCAGCCATTTTATAAATGGGAGCAAAGGTGTGCTTGAGATCGTGGGATATATAGTTTCCCTTCAATTTGGTCTCGAAACAAGGATGTGGAAGAACTGCGACAAAATATCCAAGTGAATTGATCGAGTTGATAGTCCAAAGAACGAAGTCTAGTGACAAGTCTAAATGATGCTCTGGAAATCGTCAATCTGGCATGAGTAATTGAGTAATAATGAGAGAAGAATGACAAGGGAAATTGCTCATGGGAACCAAAGTGAGAGCAAGCGAAGAGATTTTGTATGTTGTTGCAAGAGCAAAGAAAGATCAAACATATGGGATGTTGGAGTCACAGTCGCACTCAGTGTGTCTTGCATATAAAAATTTGGCGAGTTCTGCTAAAAATCTTTTGGTGGCTTGAGCTCTGTCGTGCCGTCATCGGACAAAGTGGATCACGTGCGGCCGCTACGCAAGCCCCTGTCCGATTGTGGAATGGCTCAACTGAACTGATGCCGCTTAGACGGAAATAGATCTCGAGGCTTGGCCTTGGGAAAGTGTCAAGAAAGATATTTACCATTTATTCCTTGAGACATTCCCTTTCCTGCCAAAGTATTCACCTTTTCAATCTCATCGCGACTCTTTACTTTGGACTTTTTCTTCTCCTTTCTATCTCTCGGATCGCCTGTTTAAAGCATTAGAACGACACGTTTAGCCCAAGACTACGCGTCATTCACGAAAAAGGAGATCCAACAGAGAGCCAACCTCGAGCTCTTGCACACTCGACATCTCGATGCGATCTTAACTGATACCCATCCTGTGGTCGATACCATCTTCTGCCTATCTCCTCCGCCATGCCTGTTCAACGCAGCATTTTCGGCCGCCCTGTGCCAGCAATTCCTCCACGGCGGATGGCCGTTTTGCTCGGCACAATAGCAGTCTTCGCGGTCTTTACACTTGTATTTACGCTTCCAAACTCGATACCAGTCGGCCCTTCATTAGGCAGATTCACCGACCACAAGATTGCGTTACCAAAGATACCTAAGCAATTATCACCAAGCATCCTCAACCCATTTCGACAAGCAGCGCATGCTCCACCAGTTCAGAAGAATAGCACAACTGGAGAGGTCTCATGGTACACAAATTGGAATTGGCTGAGTCCATTCTCTTCATCCGTTACCTTGGACGAGAACCGCTCCTTACTGCCACCTCTGGAAGAGCGTCCTCCAATCTATACCTATTACGACCACACAATTAGCAAAGACAGCGACCGCAAAGATGCGGAGAACAAGATCTTGTTGACGTGGAGACGAGCGTGGTGGGCACAAGGCTTTAAGCCGATCATTCTGAGTCCAGCGGAAGCTATGAATAATCCCTTATATACAGAGCTTCAATTGCACGACATCGAACCATTCATCAAGACCGAGTTGTCCAGGTGGTTAGCATGGGAAAATATGGGGACTGGAATGCTCTGCAATTATTTGCTACTTCCGATGGGCTCTTACGAAGATCCATTACTCACCTTTCTCCGACGAGGAGAGTACCCCGTCCTGACGAGATTCGACAAACTGGGTAGTGGCCTATTTGCAGGATCAAAAGTCGACATCACAGCTGCGGTGAAGCAAGCATTAGGGAACAAGGAGTTGAAGGCTGCTAAAGACTTCATCAGTGCGGTCGTGCCCGAGACCTTTGAGATCGAGCCCAAACACGAAGCATTGGCATACTATGACCCCGTCACAATCAAGGACAAGTACGGCAAGATAGCAGATGACATCAATGAAGGCGGGACAACGGGGATGCTCATGCTCAACCAGCTTACGGTGGCTCACCTGCACAGTACGTGGCAGAATCTGTTCACGAAAGGAATCGCTGTCCTCAAACCAGAGGCGGAGCACATGTCAGCTATGATTTCGCCTGCTTACAGACTGGCCGAATTCCTTGCTCAGTGTCCCGAGTCACCGATGCCAGCATCGTGTCCTCCAAACCGTCCCAGATGCAAGCCATGTGTAGCATCTACGCCGCTCAAGATCACAACTCCTCCTGCATATCGTAACACGACCGAACTCTATACCATTGGCACGGTACCACATCCTTACACCAACGCATTGTTGACCTCCTTCCGCGAAGACATTGATGTGAGATGGATTCGACGTGAATCAGAAAGAGACCCATGGCTTACAACTCTCACAAAAGAACTCCTGGGTACTGGTGTATCAGGAGCACCACGAGTAATCAAGTTCAAACAAGCAGTGGCAAGCAAGTACGGCACCGCTCATTCTCTATGGATCACACCAGAGAAGGAGACACCCGCTGATCTCGACTGGCATTTTGGATTTGCAATTCCTCGAAATGCTACAGATACAGGAAAGTCAGAGACTCCTGTACCTGGACCTGAGAGAAGACCTGTCCAAAAGCCAGATCCGAAAGACGGACCTGTACCGAACCCAGATGACGAGAAAAAGGAGGTGTCACTAATGAAGCGAGCTATCGAGTTCGGGACTGCTAGAACACCAGATGAAGAAAAATTGAGAGGTGCAATTGAAGCGTGGAATCTCGCAGACACCGAGGCCTGGAGGTTTGCCAGAGCATTTTTGGCACGAAGTAGGGTTGAGCGATTGAAGTGGGAAGAGGAAGAGAAGAAATATGCAGGCGGAGCGGGTGCCGAAAGGGGCAAAGCAGAAGGATGGGGAAGATGGTTTGATGATCGATAGTCTGTAAGCGAATTAGCGAATTTGCGAATTTCGGGTTTGGTAGATCTGGCAAGGAGTTCTGGCTTCAAGGATTGAACATACTAGATCGATGGATTTCAACTGATCTGGTGCTTTGTAAAAGTAACGAGCATTGTAACATAGAGATAAAGCTTTATTCGGTCTGGTTATGGAAACAACTTACCTGTCTGCCCAACTCGATGATACCAAAGTCTTGTGGGTTGGCTCACATTAGCACGCACCCAATTTCTCAGTATGGAACACACTCTCATTTTCTTTCACCATCTTCATATTTTGGTCGATTTCAGTTTGGATCTAGCATAACGTCATCTTCAACCATTCAGAGGAGTTCAATTCGCAGGGCTAGCAGCTCATCAACACTTCTTTCTGTTCCTAAAGCGCGAAAATCAGCACACATCAACCCAATCCTCTTGGTATTCAAAGACGTGCGATCCTACCCGTTGATCTTAGCATACACTAAGTGCTGTTCTATCAACATCTAGGTCAAGGATTCTGCAGGAATCGATGCAAAAATGGGAATCAACTTCAATCAAGTCTAAGGCTTCATGGAGCTGGAAGAGAACTTGAACAGAGATATGCCTCATCTCAAAGTCTCAGTCAAAGTTGCAAGAAGTGTGGGAAGTGCTATTCAGAAACGCAAAAGAAGATCTCATCGCTTCATTATTCTAAAGTCTTCGTAAAATCCAAAGTCGCTCAATCCAAAATCCAAAGAAGTCTATGACATTCCTTACGCGGGCTTCCACTCATAATGATGAGTTCCAGTCTTTGCCTCTCCCGGACCCTTGTCCATCGACTTACTATCATACATATGCTTCCCAAAGTAATCCAACTCAGCCTCGTAGAACTGAGTTGGAAGATCGAGGTTGCCCATGTATTTCAAGTACTCCAGAGTAGCACTCATACTTGGCACGATGGCATTCTTCTCGAGTCCCTTGACCACGATTCTCTTCAATGATTCAAATCCGGCTTTCAGTTCGTCCACGATTAGGGGTTCGTAGAGAAGGTTGTGGTTCTTGTGCTTGGAGGTCGATTCTGGGTGGAAGATCTTGTACAGAAGCGAAGAGATGTGGTCAGCTTGGATAATGCATCCTGATCTCCAGATCTGGACGATGTTGTTGAAGTTAACGGCCCACTTGTTCTGCTTGTCCGCAACGTCGATGATGCTAATGCCTTGAACATAGCCTGCAAGACATGTGGCGTAGACTGCTTGTCGTAAGTCCTCGATGAATGCAGCTTTCTCTTCCTCGTCCTTGAAGTCGAATTTTGAGGGAAGGAACGAGCCGTGGAATGTTTCCTTGACGTGTTCTCGGTTTCCACGGTAAGCAGATGCGATTCGGAGGGAGTGTGCTGTTGCCAAAGTAGGTGCGGGGACGTGGAGGGAGGTTGCTTGGGTGTTGGACCAAATCCCAGTCCCTTCTGATCCGTCGATGTCTTGGACGACTTTATCTTGGACGTCACCAAGGACGTGGTGGCCTTCCTTGTCTTTTGCCTCACAGATATCTGCTCCGATCTTGACTAGGAACGTGTTTTTCTAATAGTGTTAGTCTTGCCAATTCTAGATAGATGGCAAACGAACCAGTTCTCCTTCCGAAGACCACTTCTCAAACACCTTTCCTACATCATCATACTTCATGCCCATATGCTTGGTCATGATCGTCCACGATTCACAGATGGCGCTCATCATAGCGCTATTCTTATTAGCTTCACTTTTGACTCCTCTAGGTGCAATACTTACTGCTCAATACCGTTGTGAATCATCTTCACATAATGTCCGGCACCACCCATCCCAATTCTCTCCACACAAGGAGTTCCATCAGTAGCTTTGGCAGCCATCTTCTGTAGCAGCGGCATCACAATATCCAAGGCCTGATCTTCACCTCCTGGACACATACTCGGTCCTCTTCTCGCAGCTTGGTAGCCTCCGCTGACACCACAGCCCACATAGTAAACTCCTTGAGCGACCAACTTGCCCTGTCTTCTTTGCGTATTCTCCCATTCCTCATTACTGCAATCAATAATCACATCTCCCTTGTCCAGATACTGTTGCAGCCCGTCAACGACGGTATCTCCAACCATGCCATGCGGGAGTGAGAAGAAGAAAACCTTGGGTGAGGGTAAGGAAGCACAGAGGTCTTTGTAGTTTGTGTATTTCGAGAGTCCTTTGATGTTTTGCTTAGAGGCGGATTCGATAAGGGCGTCGACTGTCTTTTCGGAAGGATCTTGGATGGAGACTTCGATGCCTTTCTCGCCGAGCAGGAGTGTCATACCACCTCCCATAGATCCAGCTCCAATCATTGCTACCTAGAGATCTTATCAGCTTTGTGCTCAATCTGAGGTGTTACGTTATATATTACCTTCTTTATCTCCATCTTGACGGTTGCTTGTCCTGTGTTACGGAAGTAAGAGGTATTGTGTTGGGAGAAAGTTGCAAGAGAAAGGGAAAGCAGAGGAGGAGCAAAGAAATGAATCTACTTAAGCGTATTCAATAGCTGTGAATCCATGATTTACCTTCAGCCTCGAGCTTCGCGGCGGTGAATTATTTTGGTGAGGTACGTCAGTTATCAAAGTGACGTAGCTCGGGTGAGCTACAGGGGTTGCACCAACCACAATGCTCTCCCCTATTCTAGACGAACCCCTTGATAAAGCGAGAAACAAGCTTTGCACAATGGTGGCTGCATATTGTGTAGCACTGGAACCGATATACAGGTATTTTCGAAGGAGTGAAAGAAATCTAGACCACGACCGTATCAATGCGATAGCAATTCCTATGTTCATTGGCCTTGCTCGGGTAGATCTGCAGGGACTTCGAGACAGCCTGCAGCATGGTGCATATCATCTACAAGAAGCTAGAGGAGTGCAGAATTGAAGATAGCCATGGAGGAGTCTACCCCTTTTTCCTCCTCGCTTCCACCCCCTTTATATCCCACTCCGCTCCGCCAAGACATTCGCTCGGCAAGACCTCACAACCTCGGTTCCTCCTCCGCCCCGCCAAAGCACCCTGGGAAAATGGCGTCCGGTACCTGCATGAAATTCTTGACACATGACAATCTAGTAGTGCTCCTTCCATCCGATCAGAAATTGAAAGTGAACGTGGGATTTTCCATTCTTTCTTTGTTCTCAAACTACGAAATCCACCTTTTCGACGCAGACTTTGTTTGCAGCTGAGATCCCTTCGGGAAATAAAGAAATACAAGGTAGTTTAGGGAAGCAATAAGAATTACCCCGCCAAAGACCCCACTACCGTGAGAATAAAACCGATTTCAAGCACCATTCTAGTGCAAACTTCATCTCAACGTCAAGTATCTACCAGATCGAGGGACTTCACAAATCGGTCCACAATATCGACCTCGACCGACATCGTTCTACCAGAATCCCCGGCCTGGTTACCTTTCCAGCCTCGATTTGACCTAAATATTGGTTTGCACATCCCACAATTACAATCACAAATTAGATCCCACGAAGAAACTAAGAAGAAATGGCACCTCTCGTTCCTTTTTGGGCTCAACCCTCTCACCCTGACATTCAAAAAGTACTCGTCAACAAAGAACAAGAGTACACCACCAAGTCAATTTCCCTCGTTGACCTCCCGCCCTATGCACTCTATGCAAAATTCGCCTTTCCGCCATGCACTGCAGCCGAAAAGCCGACCTATGCTACTGTCCAGATGGGAAAGGACAAGCATTTAAACTTGAATAGTGATCTGGTGTACATCAACCATAGTTGCGAGCCTAGCGTTGTGAGTTTGCAATTCCTTTTTTCTGTCACTACCCCTTTCAGAAAAAACTAGAATGTTGCCGTACTTTGGATCTATTTCCATGTTCGATTGATGCAGAAGAAATATGTCGAGTAGTCTGATGGGCGTTTCAGTGAAAGTCCTTGAGATTGATACATATCCAATTTCGCGTGGACGAGAGTACCGCATACAATATTGCTGCAATGTGCACCCGCAACAACAAGCAAGTTACTGACATTCTTCTTATTCTTAGATCTTTGACATGGCCTCGCTCAGCGTTATTTCTGGTCCTAACGGACTCAAAAAAGGCGATGAGCTCACCTTCTTCTACCCAAGTACGGAATGGGATATGGCTCAAGGTTTTGATTGCTGTAAGTAGGCATTGAATTTCCCGGCCATTCAAGTCTCAAACTTGGATCTCCGTTCTGCATCTTTCAGTACAAGCTTCCTTCGGAAATTCAATTGCTAATTCATCACAGTCTGTGGAGCACAAACTTGCCGTGGGTTCATCAGTGGAGCCAAGAACATGGCTCAAGAGCAACTGCAAGGCAACTGGTTGAATGCCCACATCAGAGCTCTTTTGGACGAGAGAGATGGCGTTGTTGTCAGCAGCAACGTTGAGAATTTGGCACAAAATGGCAACGCAAATGGAGGATTCGAGGAAATGAAAGATGCAACTGAGCAAGCTCTCCAAATCGCATTGACACAAGCTAAAAAGGTCGTTGATGCCGCCCAGCGAGCCCTCGACGTCTATAAGTCTCTCTATGGACGCGAGGAAGCTACTGGTCAGAACGGATCCGCTGCACAGGAAGTTGGAGCAGGATATCAAGTTGACGGAGGGATCAATGGTGGGAAGCGTCGTGGTGTCACTTCTAGGGAATTGAGCGGCGAGATGGGTGGTGATACCAAGCAGTAGATTTGAGTTTGGGAGGATCTCTTTTGTTGTTTCCTTGCATTTTGCGTTGCGACTTTTTGGGAAGAGGGAGGATTCAACATTCTCGGCTGCTTTGGCTGGAAATTCGAAAATTGGGGAGGGGTTCAACATCCCACATTATGTTGATAGATCGCCCTTGAATCTTGGGTATGAAATTGAAGATCGTTTCAGTTCTCGTGTTCTGAGTACATCATCAATACTCGTTTGAGATACTGCTTCTTCATTCATGAGGCCTCCGGCACGTCGGAAAGGTGAAAATACTCAAGAGTGCCATTATTTGAGTATCACCAGCTTCCATTCCCTCTCAGCCTCCACCCAATCTTTCTCTTCGATAACAGCAGTCCCGGTCATTCGTGCAACATTTCTCTCCTTCTCATCCTCATCCCATTCCACAATTAACACATTCAACTTCTCCATCTCCAACCTCTCTATCTCAGCGAACCTCCCAACAACAATGAAGTCTAATGGGCGTTTCTGACTAGTTTGCATTATCGATATAATCTTTGCCCGGCGCCGGGTCTCAAAGTGTCGTTGAAATAGACTTCCAGAAGTAGGCACGTTTATTTTTTTGCCTTTGATAACGATGGAAATCTCGTGTGACGTCTCATCATATCGTGTCATGATACGGGCATGACTTGTCCAAAAAGTTAGTCGGCCTGTGTCTATAAATGGTTGGGCCAATAGACCTGGTGAAATGTTCTCAATTGAGGTTTCGCCTTTCCATCTCGATCGAAGAGGAAAATATTTTTGCTCGTCGTTCTTGGGATAGCGACGCGTTGGTGGGGTTGAGTCAGGATCAGGGCCTTGTATTAGCTGGATATCGTTGTGTAGACCAACCTTGTAGAACTGAAGTTCGGACTTCGAGGTTCCGTTCAAGGTGTGTGCATGAACGGTCTCATTGTACATAGGACCGCTGATGAAGCCTGTCCATCCTAGCCAAGACCAGGTGGGGAAGGGGACTTGATGAACAGAGCCATCTTCAGCAGTAAGACGACAAAGCGCGTCTCTGAGTTTAGCGCCGCCATCCCAGGACAATGCTTGGTCGAATCTTGTGTGAGGAAGTCCCCAGTGATAGGATTCCTTATTCTCGTATTCCATTCTCCTCAATATTCCTGAGAATGCAGCGAGAGCGTCACTCTGATAGGTGAAGTCTCGACCAGAATATTGAATTATATAGGTCCCTAAATATCGGCACCTTCAAGTCAGTATACTTCTCTTTCAGACAATAAGGGAATACATTAGGAGTTGTTTCTACATTTGATCCTGCAGCGAGCAAAAGTGAAAGGACTATCGAGCAAGGGAGATTTGGCTCGGAAGAAGTCACTTACTAAGAGAATCCCTACTAAACTTGTCGGGTTTATCCTCCCATTCATCGTGACAGTCTAAGGCTTGAGGGAGGACAGAAATATCCTCAAATCGCTCTAATGTGGTTTCTTCGCAGCACACTGCTGATTCACAATTCCAGAAGACTTGTTCGGGAGTGAAGATGAGCACTCGCCGTGAGAGTAGCCTTTCTTGGAATGTCCAGCCTCGCGAGTTCCATGTTGACTGTGCTAGATGGGTGGCATTGCCTTGAGCCACTGTTTGTGTCAACGAGTATTTGTCATCTATTCTTATAGAACCCTGAAGAGCAGATCTTGTGTTCGCCTGTCGGTCAGAAGTCTTTAATCAGTATGCTGCTTCGATGTAGTTGGAGAGTAAACTAGGATGACCCTGAACTTACATGTAGTCCCGGTAGCCCTGCATTAGCATTCGTCCCCGATGCAACAATAATTGTAAACACTGCCCTAGCATAGACCAAATCCATCTGGGAAGTCTGCTCAGCCAATTCCGTGTCGTCATCCTGAACAATGCAGAGCGCATCCGCCCATAAATAGCGCTCTCCCATCTCCGAGAGTAGATGAAGAGCATCGAATATAGTCTTCGGTAGTGATTTCACATCCAAACCACCTTCCCTCTCAAGCTTATCTTTAGTGGCTTTCGTACTTAGCCAAAGACGTGATTGCATCTTTTTGCGATTTCCCCAGACGTAGCTCAAAGCTACATAGCGACATTCTGATGGTGCATGAACAACACACTTTTTCTCAGTGTCGATGACTCTGAGGAATCGAGGTTGTTTCTGCTCTCCAAGCCAGCTGGGAGCATGGCATTGATTACCGTGCCTTACCTCGCAATCACTCAGCCATCCTTTGAGCCGAGCCATGTCAATGATCGGTTTCATCTGACGTCCGAATCCAGAAACTTCCTCGTTCGGAGTAGATAATTGAAATCTGATGTGTGAAAAGTATCCGAAGATAGCAGGCTCGAATTCCAGCACCATTCGTTGAACAATGGCGGACTGATCGCCCTCGCCATAAACTCTGCATATGAACTTTCTACACGTCGATACTTTCACTCGCTTCTTTTTATACACGACAGGTGGTTGTTCGCCGTCATTGCGGCGCTTGGCGCAATCGACGATGAGAGCACAAAGTGGGCATGATGAGGACCGCTGAATCAGGTCGTCGAGATAGCCGAGCTTGATGGCTGCTTTTGTTGCTTCAACGGATGTCTCATCGTCGTAGATGAGATATTTCTTGAAGTCGATATTCCGACACGTCTTGCAGAGTTTGGGAAACTCAGACTTGCTTGGTTTCCGAAAGCCTCGCAGCTTGAAAAGAGATCTACAGCCTAAGATTAGCAGTGAAACCTTCAACACTGACATTGTGTCGAGAAGACTTACTTGACCTTGACCATGTTTGCTGCGAGCAACCTTGGTTAGTGTTCACCTCGTGGACAAACCTCGTACGATCAAGCTCAGCTCCCCTGGCTGCTCCTGTCATCCGACGTCAGTGAGGGGAAATGATGCTAAAACCAGAACAGTAACTGGTGCGAGGGAATTTCATGCTACGTCTGGAATGCGATCATACGGATATATACAAACAAGGCTTGTTCCTGATGGAGACAGAATGATAGCTAGAAGGTCGTGAGGCTGAAGATGCGGATCCTGGCTAAAAATGGCATGTGGCGTTCCACCCTCTGCTAGCCTGCACACACCCCATTGGGGAAGTTGTGCATTCATAGCTGACGAGGAACATGAAAAAATCGTTGTCTAAAACCGGTCTATAATATCTCGTGGCTCATAGTTATGGTGAAGTCTAAATCTATAGTAAGAGTTGGCGCAAAGAGAATGCTGTATATTTTGCCTATATAATCTACTCGTCTCGTATCACCTGCACCACCGGCCCTACATACTGGTGTCTCGCTTGCACAAAATAGTCAACAAGCGCGATAGATATTATCGAACCGAACATTGTGGAAGACCAATTCATGTTGGTGGGGTTGACTGGTATAGCAAGTGGCCAGAAGGCAAAGAACCAGACAGGTGCCAGGAACAAAATAGCACAGATATTAATGCCCATGCCGAATTTTCCCAGCGACCATCGCCGTGGTGGTAAGGGACGACCGAAAGCTCGCCTCCAGATGAGGCAACTGATCGTAATAAAGTAAGAGCCTAGAATCGAGACCCCGCCGAGAGAGTTAATGGCGTTGAGAGCAGTCGAAGAACCAAGGTTGATGCACGCGAGGAGAGTGGTCACAACAAGTGAGACACATACTGCTCGAAGCGGAATGTTCCAACCAGGAGTGACCTGCAAAGTCAGTACAGCTGATTTTGAATGTAAGTCATCTCACCTTGGACAGCCAATCTGAAGCGGGAAGCCCACGATCTCGGGCGAATGACCATATTTGCCTAGAAGATGTGGCGAGCTCACTGATCCCACAACAGATCAAGAGTACAACCACTATTGCAGTCATGGCATTTGTCGCAGCAAGGCTTTGAGTAGCATTGAAAAAGACTTGAATAAAGGGTTGACCAGTTGCTGTCGCCAGGATATTGTCAATGTCTCCCAAGGTGAAGATCAATGTGATCGCCATGATGAAACCGAGAGCTGTGTTCGGGACTACGGACCACATTATCGCCCTGGGAAGGGTGATGGAAGCATCTTGGATCTCTTCCGCTGACAGCATTATGTAAGTATGTACTATCACACCCTAAGAAGTTGACTTACACATGTGGACCGAGCAGTCAAATCCGGTCAGTACGCTTATTGGGGACGTCAAACCAATCATTGCCGACAGACCCGTGCTCGGCCAGCCGCCATAATTAGTAAAGTCCAGCAAGACATGCGCGTCGGAATGGGATCCCATCACCCATAGAGGTATGACGATTGCGAAGAAGCCAACCGTATGGAGGACCAGACAAATGCTCTCAATGAGAGGAAGCCGCGAAGCTAATGCCGTGTTGAACAAGACGGCGAAGGAAATGACAGCAATTGTCAGTAGAGTTCCATGATAATTCTTCCACACGTAGTCCTCTAAGTTCAAGACTATCAAGCCTTGAATGATTGTCCCAACCATGAAGCATGCGCCACCGAGGTAGACTTGCCATGCAATCGCGCACAACCAACCTAGGACGGGTCATAAGCGAAACTATCCCTGAGGCAATATGCTGCTCACCAACTATGTAGCTTAAAAATTTCTGGATTTTGGGAGGGGCAAACTCAGAGACCCAGTGATATTGTCCTCCAGAAGTTGGGCACCTCAAAGAGAAAATCGGCTCCGTTCGAAGGCTCAAAGGTTCTAGTACTCACATGGATGCCATTTCAGCGATGCTCGCGTAAACCAGGGACATTCCAATACCCGCAGCAATAAAGCCCCAGAATAGGTCACCAGTTCCTCCGTCTGTCAGTACGAAAGTGAACAGCCTATGAGACTTTTAGCATAATTCCGTTCTCAGCGACGAATGTAAGAGCTATACGGCAGCAGGATTTCCCATGTCGCCATTGCAGTGCTAGCAAAGCCCAGCATTGTAATGAATCTGAAGTTGCGCTTTACCCAGTTAATTAGGGACAATAGAATGTACTCGGAAACGAGCCAGCAGTTCTTCTTACGCGTAGAACCTGTTTCTTTCCCAAGGTAGTCATGTCTTTCCTGTCCGACGCAGTACCTCTGTACTCGGATGGGATTCCGCCATCATCAGATTCTTCTTCCCCGAATTCAACTTTCTCAAACGACTTTTCAGCGACTTGCATATTCTCTTTGTCGACTCCCATATCGGTAATTGTCAGGTTTCTACGAGCAAGCTGCGACTGTGGCATGGCTAGAAAGCATTTGGAGAAATCAAACAGACCCACGATAAGAGCAAACAAAGAGAAGGTGGGGTCAAATCATACAAGAACAGGATCGCAATCGGCAGACTGCAGGACCCGAGACGATCTGACGAATTACAATTCTGGGAAGATGCAAGACCAAGCCACCTCGAGTATAACAGACTCAATATCTGCGGGGCAGAACAGGGAGCGAATCGGATAAAGTCGAAACGACCAGTTTGGGAAGGGACGGCACGAACCGCAGAATACCGCAGCCAACCAGAACTATCTGTGTATCATGAGATCGGGAGCTTCCCAGATTCCATCAGCTCTCAATTGAATCTTCTGGACATATGAGCGACCGGTGTTCACGTCCGCAGACGATAACGAAGATTTCGAACCAGAGAGGAAATAATAAACAGATAGCTTTCTCGACTTCACAATAGTCAAAATCAGTAGCGTACTGGATCATGAGAATAAAATTGAACATTACTATTAGCATTATCTTCCACTTTTCACACTCCTCTCTCGCTCCTGTCTCTGCTTTTTCCTCACCAGATAACTCCAGTGACTCTTTGGGCTTTTTCTCATCGCTTCTAAGTCATTCTCATCCGCTTCTTTCGACCCATCAGTCACGACGCCACTTTCTAGTGCCAACTTCGCATGCTTCTTCGCGAGTGAAATGTCGCCCTCAGCATTGTACGCTAAAGCTGCGAGCATGTGTCCGATTCCCTTTGCTGCGTGGATATGCTCTTCCTCGTAGAGTAAAAGGAGGTCTTCGGCCATTGCTGGAGTTGCGATGGAGTTTTCTGTCCAGTCTGAGAGTTGAGTCTGGAGGGTATTAATTTTCCGAATGCGAGAATCGGAGTGGTTGATCTCGGCATTGCTGCGGGAACAGAGTGAACATTGACACTCGAAGCCCCAGCGATTCAGAACTTGGCGACGCTCCGAGCGAGGTTCGAGGATGTTGATATCTGGAACACGTTAATTTTGGAAATACGGACACTGACGAGGGCTTACACGTGATGGTGATTTCCTCTCCCAGCAGGATGGTACGGGACGCGTAGGTGGAGTGAACGAGCGTGTTCGTATCATGGTGATATAAAGTACTATAAAGTTAACATAGTCTCCGTAATCAAGGTGGATGAAAATACTTCGGACGACAATCGTGGTTCATGAGCTGGAAAGAAGGATCAGTAGATGTCACCTGAAGACAGATAGAATACCCACAGCTGTCTCCGGATAGAACAAGAAATGAGGCGCTCCTTCAAAGTCTCCAGCAAAAGCATTGGTGTTGATTCTCTCCATATACGGGTCACCAGGAGAATGGGCTGCGGTTCGCATGACGATATCTTTGGTAGCATCCGACAAGCGGTCAAAAGCTGTATGAAGATATCTGTATCCAATTGCATAATCGAGAAAGAATGCATCGCTTTGGAAGACGCCCACGGGGGTATCTGCCAGGATGAGGTCTCCCCGATGAAGGGTTCGTGTGGCAAATAATCCATTGCCGCGTCCAGGAACATTTCGAATTTCCCATGGAGGGTCTTCAAAGTTGTTCACATCCTCGTGGACTGCAGAATCTGTGAATGCGGAGAGTTCAACCACTCGCGCGGCTATTGTGGGTGAAGTGAAAAATGATATGCCTCGACCACGAGCAAACGTCTTGTCAGTGTAGACGCAGTATTCCTCCGAATGATCATCGTTGTGTATGCATTCCGGCTCATGCGTCCAATAGCCTGATCGTGAATCGTCCTGAAGAAAATCCTCGTCGTCAAAACCTTCCAATACATCGAGAGCCGCTGCCAAGACTTTTTCTGTGGAATTGACCTTCACCTTCTCCGCAATCTCAGTGAAATTCGCTTGGAAGTTGACATCCAGAGGTTGGCCAGCATTGATGAGGTCAAATAGAAAGGATGAGGTGAGCAGACTGGACAAAAGCATCTTGCTTCCCACTTTGTGGATATATAACTGGAGAGCTCGCTTCGTTGTAATCAGTCTTCCACCTTGTGGATAATTTACTGGAGCGTTCGCTTCTTTATAATCAGATGAAAATTAAGCTTAGACCACAGGCTTCTGGGAGATGTTGATACGGAGCAGCGGTTGTCGTTCCTCCCGCCAAGGGGTGTTTCATCATTGTCTGAAGTCCATCTCAAACGCGCCGCGGCTAGTGACATCGCCAATTAGAACCGCTGCGTGAGTTGGATGGAAGCACAAAGGGTAAGACAGACGAAAGGTCACATTGTTCCTTGCAGAAATTGTTTCGTGAAGAAGAAAGGAGCCGCCGTCCGAAGTATTTCAAGCTTTCCTGCCAAGGCGCTAAATTTAAGGTTGAGGTTTCCGCTAATGTTCACTGAGATCACAAAAGGCTGTCCTCATCTACTACTGGTATCTCGTGAGCTTATAGAATAACTTTTGCAACGACTCTGTTCTTATTGATCAACCTGAATTGCAAAGAAAGCGAAACAATTAAAAATATTTCGACATCAAATCCTGCTCATGGAATCGAAGATCATCACCAGCCCCTGACAGGCTAAGCGAAGGTGCTGCATTTACCGGAAGACAACAAAAGTTGTCTTCCAAATTTGGACATTTCTTCACATCAATTCTCTCGGAGTGAGACCTTTCATTTGCAAAACGAATAAGAAAAGGTGAGGCGATCATTCTGCTTAGTCGTTGATATTTGATCAAGAACTATGTCGCCAAGTAGCATGCACCTACATACCTCGGAATGCCTCTTCGATTACTAGTTTCAGGGCTCTTCACGCTGGCTTACTAAACCTTTACCCTTGTGACTCGGCTCACTGAGTGGAGCAAATCCCTAATATTTGTCAACAACTCAAACGAGGTTATCATTGCTAGGCACGAGAGATCGATTGACGAAGGCTAGCTTGAAAGTGGTGTGATAGTAATTAGTAAAATTCACGATGCCAGTAGACAAACACTAAGCTCTAATTTTGCCCTCTTGCCTGTTGATTATCGTTGGTGCACAATATGCGACACCAGCGCAATCTGCGCATATTGCGCGGATATCGCAAACAGCGCAAATGCCGCAAATATCGCAAAACTCTCAAATGCTGGCTATTCCAAGAATATTGACCTCGAAAAGTCATATGGAATGTTTTATGAGTTTTTATGAACAAGTAGGACAAGAGATACTTGAGCTCTCTCAAGCATAGCTACCTGAATACAATAAAGTAGGATCGCAATATGTCATTGTCATTGATCTCAAAAGTCATGGATGCATATGTTCATAAAGCAGGTCTGCCAAGACTTCTCCAAGGGTTCTGCCAAGTCGCTAAGTTTAAGGTTAGCGTATGCCGATTCAACCCCTCGACCTCCAGCTTTAGACATCATTCTACTGTAAATAAAGTGTCAGAAGACACACACCACTCGCAGATGCCGGATCGACGGGTCTCGCCGTTTGGGCATGTGCTCTCCTGGGATTCTACCAAGAAATCTTGTCGTCGCTCGGCACCTGCTCACAAGGCTCAAAAACCAAGCGGATGACGTGAGCACAGAGCTGGAATCAGCCAATGCAAGGTGACGTTACAATAGTCAAATCGCGGGGATGACCCGCCCAGCCTACTCGAGTCCGATTTATTTTCAGCTACGCCACTCAGGTGAACATATCTATATACCTCTTCTCGAAGGCAGCTGTTCTTCGTCTTCAAACAACTAATAATCCACAAATATGGCAGCACAGGAGTATTACGACAGCTTCAACCAGCCTGACCAAGCACCAAACTACCCTCCTCCACATTATCAGCCTTATGCTGCCCCGCCACAGGTCCATCAGCCTCTACCACCACAATTCAACCCCGCAGACCACAAACCGAATTATCCTCAACACATGCAGCCCTACAATCCACCAGTTGCTCGTCCACCGCCTCAGCCATACTATCCTCCTCAAAATCCTCAATTTTTGCAACCACCTCAAGTACGGCCTCCACAGCAAGTCCGCTTCGATGACGAGGAAGACGATGAGTCGGAGGAGGAGTCATTTGGCAGGAGGAGATCAGTGTCGGAGCCTCCACGACATCATCACCACCACCATCATCATCGTGATCGAGACGACTCGCCGCGAGAGAGATCTAGAGAGCGGTCGGTGGAGAGGTCGAGAGGTCATGCGAAACAACCAGATCACAGGAGTCGAAATACCTTTTTAGGAGCGGTGGGCGGGAGTGTAATTGGGGATGCTATTTTCCCTGGTCTGGGAACAATAGGCGGTTTGGTGCTTGGTGGGCTTGGAGGACATGAGACAGGAAGGAGTCGTAGTGAGAGGCCGCCAGAGAAGCGAAGACATAAGGATAGATATGACATTGAGTGGGAAGAAGGCCGGAGGAGGCGAGGAGAGATTGATTGATTGATTAATTGTATAATGCTGTAACGATACCCCCACTTATTGGAAATTTTGGATGTTTTGGTCACGGCGTACTAAGGAGTCGCTTCTTCTTTCTTCTATTCCTTTCACCACTGCTGGTTCTAAGTATACATAGCGCCTAAGTGGTATGAGCAATTTTTGGGTCTTGATTGCTATCACCATGCGAGCAACAACGCCGAGTAGACGGAAAAGCAGCCTGAGGCTGAGATTCTCTAGTGAGGGTGTTCTCATGTATGCAAGTTTGACGTGGCTATGTGGCTACATGAGGGCGGTGCTTCGCCTCGCCATGCTGCGAACCCAGAGCCTTACTTCTTGCATCGATGATATCTGTCTCTCCTACTACTGCAATAGCCCACCGAAACTGGTTCCGTCGTTGCAATGAGCTTCGGCGTACCATCACTTTGTTAGAGATGCTAGATTCTCTTTGCCTGCTGCTGAGTCTTTGTCTTGTCCTTTAGTGAGGGTTTTGATTGCAACTGTTATAACAGTTATATTGAGAAGTTGAGCTGCAAGTGGAATTAGTCCTTGACCTAGTTGTGCCTCACGCCTGCAACCTATACTCTTTGCCGAAGTACTCGTGTTTGCGCAGGCTGGAGTCAGTACTGATCGTGGAGATACCTGAAGTTATGTAGAATTTGAATGGCCGCCTTGCTCATTATTTGCTGTCCAGACGATAGTAAGTCATATCTCCCTTCTCTCGGCCGTTTCCAGAAAAATGAAATAAAAAAAATTGACTTTATGACATGGTAACCTTATCAGAGTCAAAGGCAAGAGTAACATCCATTCCACTGGAGCCCTGCTGAATTCGAGGCTGCATGTCGATTTCCGGCTTGCGTTATTTTACCTGACAACCATGTCGCGACTCAGCCACTCTCTTGCGAGTCTTCCATTAAAGGTTCCATGTACCACTAGGCTAACGCAGCCGCAGCCCAAATGTACCTAATGTTAAAGCCTTGCACAGGAAGGCTACTAATTTAGCTAAGCCACAACGCCTTTCCACCTGTATTGCGTTTTTATATATTCTCACTTTTTCATGTTCCAGAAGATCCAAGGAAAGTTTTCACAATGCCGGGACCTACTGTAATGGCGTGGTACTGTTCTTGGTGTGAATTTGGTCCAAATTCTATTGTGTATGACGTAGTTTGCCCCAATTGTCGACATCTGAAAGGGGAACACGCCAACATTGGAACTGGAGGCAGTTCCGCACCACCAGATGGCCCTCAAACTTCATCTTCTTCGAAGTCACGACGCTCAAAGCTCAAAATTCGCAAAGGACCGAAGAATGAGGGAATAAAAGACAATAAGAAACACTCTTCAGCCATACCTGTTACAACTCCTTCTACGACGACAACAGACATATCCCTCAACCGAGAGTTAGTTGGTGCGGGAGATCGTTATTTGCCGTCATCAACTTCTTCTTCTTCTTTGCAGTCTCTCGCCGATAGTATAACCTCCCTTGCTTCTGTGTCGCCTACAAGTTCTCTTGCTTCGAGTGTGCCCGAGGCAAAGACTGCGTTTCAAAGAGTTTTCAGTCTCTTGAGATTCTTCTCGGAGCAGTACGACGAGCTCTTGACGAAAGCCTCACCGGAAAAGGTCAGTCGCAACTTAGGGACGTTATTCAAAAAGTTTGCAAGAGATCTTGAGAAAGTTGCAACAACTGGCGACGAGAAACATACAGCAAAGTTTGTTCGGAGCCATGCCAGGAAGCTCGCACAGGGCCTTGTAGAATCATCAAGTCAAGAGACACCTCGTATCTTGCGCGATCCAGAACTAGACGAGTCTGATGAGTCCCAAGCCGAAAATGTACAAGAAGATCCAGACGATTTCCTTGATTTGGAAGCTTTTATTATGACATCTGATGCCTTCCAACAGCTACGGCTAGACATCCAGTTGCTCTTAGGACACACTTACTTGGAGAAGTCTGCTGCCAATTTTGATGATCATTCGTCAGATGTGTCTCTTAACAACAAAGAGACTGTGCTTGTTGCGCTCACTTCTTCCAAAGACGGAGAAAGCAGCGTACCACCACGTGGCTGGAATTTGAATAGCATTGGAAAGTATATCTGGACTCTTCTCGTACCAGAGCCTCCTATTCCACGAGGCATGACCAGAGTAAAATGGCAATGTGTAAGCTTATCACTGCATCTCTCATGACTATTACGAGGAAGCTAACACGTGTTTTATAGGCATGTGGAGAAGCGTTATATGACGACTATCTTGAGCTGGAACTTGGAGCGGCCCGCGAAATGGAACAATATCTGCAAACGGTCAATTATCGAACACCTCCTCCAAGCGACACAACCATCCGACGCGCTCCAACGAAACTTCTCCAGCACATTTATGAGATCGTTCAGTTCGTTGTTAACAAGTTGAGAGGCAGAAGATCACCTGTTCTTGTTGAGACCGAGCTCAGATACTACTCGGAAAGTCGAGCAACGCGAACCCCTCCCCATACCTTAGCTGAGGTCTATTATCTACTGACGTGCTATAATGATCGAGTTGGCGCAGAGGCTGTCAGGCTCAGGCAGTTAGATGTGTCTGATATCGACAATGATCAAGCACTCTTCCAGTGCCTTCATGCCGAGTATAGCATGCTCAGAACACGCTGGTGCCGTTGGCTTTCCCTGTGGAGTCTACAGAGCATCAGGTTCGCCAAGTTCGAACTATTCGGGAACGATTTGATTGACATCAAGAAGCTAGATGAAGTACCCCCTCCAACAAAAGATTTGGAGTATCGGCATGGACCTCCCAACCCCCCTAAGATCATTCCCCCACTTGGGCCAGAGTTTCTAAAGCATATGTTTCAACACCCTGAGCTTGCAGGATCGAATCGGCATTGCCTCAATAAGATACCACGAAGGCTGAGAGATAGACTGGTGGTCGTTGATCGAGACTACCCTCCACTTGGTTGGGGTCTGCAGTTTGTTGAAGGATGGAGCAAGAGGCGGCTCATGTACGTGGCTGCTGTGATATTTGGCCTGGGAAGCTTTATTGTGATGATATTGGTCTCAGTGTTAGGGCAAAACATTCAGAATGCGGGCGCGATAGCAAGCTTCATGTTGTCCTTGGTGACAATCGGTGTTGCTGCTCTGCAGGCAGGAATGCACATGTCATGACGATGCCGCTAGCTACGGCCTCGGGGTCGAATTGGCCGCTGAAGTCAGAATATCGAAGTCTATATCCAGAAAGTCAAGAAAACAAGATTAGATAAATATTTACACAAAAATATCTTGAACCAAGTTCGAGTTGGAAGGTGAATAGGTAGCACGCGAGAAAACAACGTTAGCATTGCGCTAAACCGACGTCAGTCACTCGCTCCTCATACCTGATTCGCTACCCTCAGCCTTGCCTTAGCTATCTTGATAAAGTTAAATAAGCAAATCTTCTTCCGCTAAGTCCGGAAAACCAAAGGTTATCTAATATCTTGTTAGCTCAAGTGACAGATTTCCAGATGGACTTAGCCACGCCACAACGAGAAACGCCATAACGCGACTTCAAAAACTGCACACGACACCGAGCAAGTTTTCTACGATCTCCCCTTATCGACAGGTGAGATCTGAGTTTTTGCCTCAGGATTCAATTCATCTTTTTCGGTTGGGTGGTTGCGATTTTTCTTATATACTGAAATTTTTGTTTACTTTTTAAGCGAGGCCAAAAATGGGGAGCGTGAAGCGAAGAGCTTCAGGACGCGATCTGCTAGACAAGCTTTCTCCAGAAAGACCAGGGAAAATAGATCATTCGTGAAGCTAGCAAATAATAATATACAAATCTTTCATCCCAGACACTCACATCTGGTCCAATGGCGATGGCTACTCGAGTCCATGTAAGCTTTTGCTGTGGCAAGCGGCCGCCAAAGACTGCATATGATTCCTCTCTAGATTAGACCGAAAAGTTGAGGCATCTCTCTCGCTATGACCTTCAAACTTCAAGTTATATCCATACACCAAGCTGATTGACTTTCATGAAGGTTTGACTAGGGATAAAGGTCTGCCTGTGCTCGAGATCTCAGATAGTCTAGATATTAGCAAGTGGCTGGCACTGGTTGGGTAACACAGGTCCTATCTATGGTCAAGTGATGAATGCCTGGTTAGAGCAGTGGAGCAAAGCATTTAAGATACTTTGATCTCAACACAACAGCCTCCAGTATGCACCATCTACAGTAGCTCGACTTTGGGTCTGGAGACTTACGTTCACTTCGATTTTAAAACAAAAGCGCGCTTACCACATTTCTACCTTTCTCAACACCTTCACTTCTTTGTACAACTTTGTTCTACTCCCCAAACACCTTCGATCTTGTCCCTTCATCCTGGCACAAGATATCGGTCCTTCCTCTTCAGACCAGCTTTCCAAAATCCCCGCAATCTGATCACGAAATCACATCTCGAGACAAGTATCCGTGCTTTCTCAACCTTCCTCGGCCTTGTAAAAGCCTTGACGATCTCATCATCACTACACAAAAGATCTTTCCTTCCTCAACCTCGGATCATCTTTCCACACGCTGCTCAACCTGAAGGCAACATGGTAGAGTATTTTGTGAGCTCCAAAGCTCGTAATCCGGAGGTTTCTACAATCCCAAAGAACTTTAGAAATTGTGCACATGGGACCAAGTTCGTAACTCTAGAGAGTCTCGACTACTACATGCTGACCCAGCTCAGATCTAAAGCCGAGTTGCTCATCACTGTCTACCATGTTACCGACAATGGTCAAACTTCCGAAATCCAAGTTTCTCAGTAGTAGCTCTTCTTCAACTGCTTTGCAGTCAAAATTCCCTACTTTATCGATCTCGAACTGGGTAGCTCGACACCTAAGTTTGACTTTCAGATCTTGGTCGGTGCGGGTTCAGAGGAGTACTTAGCACCATTGTGGGAAGCATTCCAAGCTTTCGTCAATTGGATTGCCACTGGAGCATACACCAATCGTCGAATCGTGGGTTCTAACATCGATGCCTACATGCTTACCGAGATCTTGCAAAGTCCCAGCTTCGCCAATGCCGTCATTCAATCAATCATGAAGGATGAGCTACCTAGACGAAAATTCGACATGAATCTGAAGGATAGCTTCGGTCAAATTTACAACAAGTTCTCCCCCGAATCCCCTTTGAGGAGACTTTGCTTTGATGCGGCTGTGTACTGGAAGTTGGATCTAGGTGGTGGCGGCGGAGATGTGACAAATACCATGTTCGGTGAAGAGTTCTCGGTCCTGACCCATCGAAAGAAGGGCACTCTTCAGAGCTTTATTAAAGCACAGAATGCAGTTCTGCTCTTGCATGTCAGATTCGGCACAGACCAGAGAGGGAGAGCGATTGAAGCAACGCCAAAGCCAAGTCCGTGCCAGCAGATCGAGTCAAACGGGTAGAAAAGTCCAGTCGGGCAGAGTCGTCAAGTCAAGAGAAGGATCAAAGTCAGCCAGCTCCGCACACGCTCGATCGAGGGCATCGAACAAGGCGAAGGAAGCCGGACAAGGTGGGTTGAACAGTGAAACAATTGAGAGCTTCTGCCGGTGCCAGATTGCTCCTTGGAACGAGAAGATCATGAAGCGCTATCTCTTAAGGGTAGGAACATCAAGCATGATGGAGGACGGTCAGTCATTATAAAATGATGGCCTCGACGGCGGGAAGGTAGCAACAAGTGGGTCGAGCTCAGTTGATACCGTTCAAGATGAAGTGTCCATTAGCTGCTTTCTACATAACTTCTTTTGTGGACTGCATGGGTCCCCCAAGAATGAAAGAAACTGAATATGAATCCTTTTCTGCATGGCGAAAGATGTTGACAAGTATTTGCGTATCTGTGAGCCCCGTGCAATCAATGGTTGTTTTCGTGGTGTACTTTCGAGTGAAGTACGTACCCGATGTCGTGAAATGAAATGACTCAAATGAGAGGCTTCGAACATTGTCCAGAAATCATAGAAAAGACATACTGTATAGTTTTGATCGTTGACCTGTTATATTGGCACATTCTCTACATTCACGTCCAACAAACATAAATCGAAGAAAAACACCGACCTCGGGATCTCGGCTGCGATTGAAAAAGGGATGCCAGTCACGTGAAATTTAGCGCGGCGCTAGTTCCGTTGTTCTCGACATTTCCTCAACTCCTTTTCTCTATTTCCTTTCCCAGTTCCTTTAATATAGGTATACTTCTCGATATGTCTGCAGCTACTTCTCTGCTTATCGGTGGTATCCAAGCAATCTCATACAAAGGAACGAACCTCTCGACACGCGTCTGCGATGATTATGATCTGCACCGGCAGTCGATTCCTAGCCTTATCGGATACCTTCCTTTTCCAATCGAGCTTGAGAACCCTGCTGCATGTGATTGCAGCACGCGCATGGACTCTATATGCCCTCATATGTAACATTGTCGACGGATTTGTCTCAAACAGGAAGGTCGTCATTGGCTTTTGATTATGAATGACCTTGGTTAGTATTACAAAGGGGCTGCTTGCAGCGTTATAAGGTTACTCGACCTGGTAGACCTTGGGTGCGCATCCTGCATCTCGCCGTGGCCACTCCGACTATCGAACCCCGCAATCGAGGGAGTGATCGCTGTTCAACGTCCAGAAATGAATGGATCTTCCTTCTTATTAGTATAAGAAGACAGAACCCGGGCGTATTAAATCCATAACGGCCCAGATTGTTTTCCCTCCTGCAAGCCAAGCTTTCTTTTTCGCTTCTCAATTCAGCCTCCTGGGCCAAGAAATTCAACATGATCTTGAAGCCTCTTCCCCGCGTGTTTTCGTTATTGTTACTTCTTCCGGTGCGGGCCCTTGCAGCACGGCCAAGTATAGTTCCTATAGGCCAAGGGAAAACAAACGCCACAGTGGGTGCCATCAACAGCCCGCTTGCTATCACGCCTCCGGTACCTGTTGCAACCGCCACGGCATCGGGATATTTTTTCGCGGCCAATGCGACGACGTCCTCCGCTCACCCTACCCACACAAGCAATGCGACCCTACCAGCATGCAAGTCGGTCCAGTACGCATTTCCCTCAGGAACGGGTGGTAATGCAACTCGTGCAGCGGCCGTTAAAGAGGCATATCAATATGCCTTCAACGCCTATGTCGAATATGCTTGGGGTTACGATGAGCTGCAGCCATTATCCAAGACTGGCACCAACGACTGGTATGGCTGGGGTGTCACTGTGGTGGATGGGCTCGATACTGCCATTGTCATGAATCTGACCGACGAAGTGTCAAAGATGCTTGGTTGGATCCAGACGGTCGACTTCACCACAACACCTGATGGCGACGTTGAAATGTTTGACATCACTATTCGCTACTTAGGCGGTCTACTATCTAGCTACGACTTGCTCAAAAGTGGCCAGTTCTACAACGGTTATGATCCGGACCAGATCGAGGCTTTGCTAACGCAAGCCAAGACATTGGCTGACAAGCTGGCTTACGGTTTCCAAACGCCTACGGGCATAGCAGCCGTGGACGTTGACTTCAGTACGAACACTCCCGTGGAGGGTACCTACACAGCATCAAATGGCGTCACCTACAATTCCACCAACACGGCATCAGCGGGCTCATTTTTGCTCGAATGGTACCGCCTTGCCGCTCTGACAGGAAACGAGACATACCGCTCACTCGTTGACACTGGAGAGTACTATCTTGTACACCCGAATCCGAGCCCTACCTGTAAGATTAATCTAACTCTCGTCATCGGACATTCGCTGACCTTCTTTTAGATCCTGGTCTGGTAGGCACCCAGTTCGATACCACCGCAGGTGGGATGTTGAACTTTGCTGGGGGGTGGCACTCCGAAGTAGATTCGTTCCTGGAGTACCTGATCAAATCATATCAGTACGTCGAAAACGCCCTTAATTTCTCCTTCCAAGGATCCGTGATCTTGAGGTTCCGCTTCGGGAGCCACTCATCAAAGAAGATGTGGCTAAACCCCGGAGATGGATTCCATAGACCCCAGAGCTCTTTCAAAAGGGTATAGACTGACTTTTCATCAGTTACAAAGCTGATAATATTACCGAAGAGTACGCCGATTTCTGGCTTAGTGCCGTCAAGAGTACGGAGGCTCACATCGCGGTGCATCCTTATGGATTTGATGACCTGACCTTTCTGAGCGCTATGGACACCAATGGCGGGTTGACTTATACCATGGACGACTACAGCTGTTTTGCAGGTGGCAATTTCCTTCTTGGCTGCAAGGTCTTGGGCATGGAGTCCCTTTGTGACCTAGGTATCGCCGCTGCAGATGGATGTCATCAGACCTACAATACGACTACTACGGGTCTTGGCCCCCTTTGTAAGTTCTTTCAGTTCATTTTACCTCTTATATCAACATGTATTTCCTCTGAACGGAATAATTGTAACTGGTCTTCCACTGACTGAGAGCAGACTGGGGATGGTACGACAGCGATAACACGTATCCTCCGGACCCGACAGTTGACATAGACAATGGCTACCGCCGAAATGGAGCAGCAAATGGCGAGTTCATCGTCAATGGAAATGAGGTATATGCATCATTTCCAGAGTCGCTTGAGAGCTGGTTCTACGCCTATCGCATTACTGGCGATCCTCGCTGGGCCGAATACGGGTGGGACATGTTTTTGAGTCTTAATGAGACGGCGCGGAATAGTGTCGCTTTCGCAACAGTCAATAATGTCGGTATGCCATGGGGCGAAAGTCAGAGTAATAGCTTGGATAGCTTCTTCTTTGCTGAGGTCTTGAAGTATATGTATCTGATGTTTGCTGAGCCCGACATTGTGGATTTGGGGAAGTGGGTATTCAATACTGAGTGCCATCCAATTCAGGTACAATGCAAAGCATGAAATGTCAGGCAAGTTTATAATAATCTAACGTTATTTATTGTCTGGAACGCTTTGAATTGTTCAGAGAAGCATTTGTAAAAATCAGACTTCAGTCACATTTCATTCTTTCGGAAGTGAAAACCATCGCATTAACTATCAACTGCCTAAAGACCAGGCTCTGGTGAAGGACTAACAAGCTCCCTGATATTCTTCTTCTCCCCGACATCAGGCTCTGGTGAAGGACTGACAAGCTCCCCGATATTCTTCTCCTTCCCGACATTCTTCTTCTCCCAGATACTCCTATCCTTCCCGACATTCTCCTCCCCAAGATTCTTCTCCTTCTGAACCCTAAGTTTGTCTGCTTCAAGTCTGTGTGCGATATCCAACTTTCGACGCTTGCGATGTTCGTGCGAGATTTGTGCATTGACTTGTGCCTGGTTGTCCCTGATCTGGTCCGATTCCTCCTTCATTTGCTGCATTTTTCGAAGGTCGGACTTCTTCTTCGCTGCTTCCCTCTCCCGTTGTGCGTCCTCAGGTCCAGCAAGAGCAGTTCTATTCTCACTGCGATTTCCCCGTACATTCGTACTCGGTAAATGACCATACTCCGGAGCGCGACTATTGGCAGAAGAGTATCGGGGAAGACCTGTAGCTATAGGATTTGGTAGAGGAGCTGCGGCTCCATATGGGTGTTGAGGTTGCCAGTAGTGCCCACTTTGTGGAACCCTCCTAGATTGAGGTGCGAAGGTGTACGTGACTGGGGTCGGATATGAAGTTGGAATAAGAGGAGCCCCATTATATTGTCGCGATGGAGTAGTAAAGCCGTCTCCGCGCGGTAGTCCGTCAAATGAAGGTTGGAGAGAAGGCACAGGACGTTCATTTTGTGGCGTCGCGGACATTCTGGGGTCGTGTTTTGGTGGCATTGTGATGTGAAGAGGTGTAGGTGTGATCGAAAGGGGGAGAAATAGACGAGAAAGTTCAGTTTTGAACGTGTCGAAAGGGGTGAAAGTTACGCGAGGAGGTTCAAGTTTGAATGAGGTGAAAGGGGCGAGAGCTACTCGAAAGCGTGTAGGTATAATCGAGAAAGTGATATTTACACGATAAAGTTCAAGTTTGAAAGTATCGAAAAGGGTGAGAGTTACGCAAAGAAATGTAATACGGCTAGTTTCCTGTAGAAAAACGTATTTATATGGTTTTGTTTAATGATAAGCAAAAGAACTGTGATTTTATTGCTAGTTTGTGAAAAAGAAAGATTTGTCTAATAATGAGTAAAAATCTATGATTTGTCCAGCGCGTATAACAATTAATTCACTTTATTAGTTATGCTTGTATAGCTTATTTATTGTTTGTTGCCTATTTCACTGCTGCTTACTTCATTGCTGCCCGCTTTATGGCTACTTACTTTCTTGTGACTATAGCATTGCTTGTTTTTATTAATACTTAGAATAAGAAGGAAATGAGAATAAAAAAGAAAAGAAAAGAAAAGAAAAAGGAAGTGAGAGTAAAAAAGAAATGAGAATGAAAAGGAGGTGAGAGTAGAAAGAGAGTAAGAGTGAGAAGAGAGTGAAAATGAAAGGAGGGCGAGAATGAGAGAGAAATAAGAATAAGAGAGAAGTGAGAGTGGCAAGGAAGTGAGAAGGAGGTGAAAGTGGGAGGGAAATAAGAGTAAGAAAGAAGTGAGAGTGAAGGAAAAGTGAGAAAAGGCAAGCATATATTTTTACCAGCGTTGAAAAACTCAAACGAGGCTGAAACACTTTTCTTAGTTATTTTTTTCTTATTAACTTTTATTTTATTTTATTCATTTATTTCTTTCAATTTTCCAACAAGCATTATTAAAGTAGTGCAGTTAGTACTAAAGTAAGTATGCGGTATTAAAGCGATTAACAATAACTAAGCTGATAGAATAAAGTAATGTTTAGAAAAACAACTTTTTTCTTACTTGTTTACTTCTTCTGACAAATCTTTCTATTTCATAAATTGCTAAACAAATCCTTATAAATACTTTTTTGTATTAAAGATCAACCGTAGTACATTTAATCGAAAAATAAGAAATACGCGAAAAATACGGGCGGAACTTGCGCTATCTATCTAGTATAAGCCTTCTAGTATTGCAAGCATTAACTTTCAAGTATGAAGGTACTCATATTTTCAATGTGAATTTCTATTATCACTTGACCAGCTCTTAGCATAGCTCTCCTCTTTGCACTGCTGCACCCCTATACTGCTATACTGATTCCACTGCTGTACGCATAGCATCTAGTAATTGGTGAGGAGAATGAGTGAGAAGGAGGAGAGGAGCACAAAGCGGACAGCGCAGAGATTTTGAATTTAAGTCGATAAAATAGAATGTAGAGTTGCTTAAGTTTATATGAGCTGAAAAGGGGAGCTACTAGGGGGCATGACAAAACTGGGGATACCCTCATTTCCTTAGATATGAGCCCCAAGCCAAGACACCAGAGCACTCTACTCTCTCTTATGCCTTCCTCATTGAATTCAAGCTGCTCCACCTTCTGCTCCGCCACCTAGATTCAAAACCTCTGTGCTGCTCATTTTCAACTTCTTTCCTTCTTCGCACTCCTTCTCGCTCTTTTTCCTCACTAATTGCTAGATGATACAAATGGTGCAACAGTGCAACAGTGCAGAAGTGCAACAGTCCAGTTAGTCCAGCAGTCCAGTTAGTCTCCAGCAGTCCAGTTAGTCCAGCAGTCCAGTTAGTCTAGCAGTATAGTCAATATAGCAATGCAGTCAGTCTAGCAGTGCAGTCAGTGCGAATGTATTCTTAGAACAAGAAACACGCTCTGAGAGCTGTGGTGATAGCCAATTAAGTGACAGTACGGCAGAAATGTACATAGTTGTTGAAGGAATAATTTATGCTCGAAAATCATTGTTTACAAAATTCAGTGGTCTGTACTAAATGGCCTAGATTCCACCCGTAGGAAAAGTTCAGGTTTAAGGATGTCGAAAGGACTTGGAAGTTGAGCGAAGGGTCGTATAAGATACCCCTTTGCTTATATGTTAGTTTCTTGCTTGCCTATTATTTTACTTTAACTTAAAAAAATTCTTATATTGCATGAAAGGACTTACTTAGTTACTAACGGAATTTTCATGCAAATTGTGTCTATGCACTCTCATCAAATTAAAACAGCATGCTTCCATATTCTTGCAAGCTAACATATAATTAAGGGCGTACACTGTAGGTGCAATCGAAAGGTGAGGATACACGAAAACGTTCAGGTTCGAGGGTGTCGAAAGGGGCGAACACGCGCAGAGGTGGGCTCAATTTCGACGGTGCAGTTGGTACTTGTTCAGATTGACAAAATCATTGGACATGTGTAGCTATAATAATTATTTGACAATCTATTCAAGATCAAGTTTAAATCCGCCCACACAACCATTTTGAAACAGTCCGTCAGGATCATACTTCCTACTGACCTCTTGCAGATATCGCACATTCTCTACTCCATACCCTTCAAAGGGTCGCTGCCACGTCGCGCAATAGTTCAAGTACCGAAAGCGATGCCATGTCCTATTCGCCTCTGCAGCTTTATCCATCTTCTCAATCGCTTCTCGTGTTGTCTTTTTCACCAAATCATCATCCCGATCTTCGTCCCAATTGATCGTAAAGGCCACAATGACAAGTGGATCGTTGGTACCATCAGCTAGACCTATCGGGTTATCATGTCCTTTGCGCGCCCACTCTGGTAGCAGAGGTTGGAAGATCAGCGTCCACACTAAGCCCTTACAACCACGCAGAGAGCTGATGGGATCGAGATATGCCTGGTGTACCGCTTTGATTGTCGCAGGGTCGTTCTTGATAGTCGTTGTAGCAAACATCTGGCGCCTGCCAGCAGGATTCAGTGCACACAGTTCGTCAGTAGCGCTGGTGAGAGTGCGAACTTTACAAGTACTCCAGAGGCGCCACAGAGGTGCAAATGCAGACGTTTTCCAATACACAGGCCATTGGTTATCTTTCTCTGGAAGCTTGGTATAGACGAGATTGGCGGCGATGACCTGAAAGCCGAGGGGCTGAACATAAGAGAAAGAGACGATTGGTCCAGAGGCATGGTAATCGTAGGAAGTGATGAAGTTGCTTTCAGTCTTTCTTTTAACTGATTCGTGGAAAGCAGCGAGGACTTTGGTAGCTTGAGAAGGGAGCATATAGAGAAAGCCAGACCATATCTTCGTTGAAGGAAAGCTGCGAACTGTAAAGCGCGTGACGATACCAAAATTGTTGGAACCACCCTTGAGAGCTTTCCAGAGTGTAGGATTCTGTGATGCAGAGGCCGTAGTGATTTCGCCGGAGGCAAGGACGATTTCATACTGGATAACATTGGAGCATACTAAGCCAAATAAAGGAGAGAAGAAAGAGATACCGCCTGATCGTGACTTTATTAGCATGGAATATCGATTCAAGAAGTACAAGCCTACCTCCCAATGTCAAACCGCCCACCCCAACCTGAGAATTCCTACCGCCAACCACAGCAAGACCTTTCTCATCTAATACCTTAGAGACATCTACCCACTTGGCACCAGTTCCAATCACCACACTTGATCCGTCATCTGACGGCGCAACCTCACAAATGAGGCTTAGATCAATCAATACGCCTCCTTTAATACTCGCAGCATTTGAGACAGAAGAGTGACCTCCGCTGCGAACCGCAAACAATCCCTCCTCATAACTTCTATCTTTGCGCTTTTGTCGTTCGTCGTACTCGGTTTTAAGGACCCCGACGACAGTGCTCAATTGCCGAGCGTCGGTGGGCTGAACGATGCATGCGGGCACCGCTTCAGTTTCCTGCTTCGCCCAGTAGGCATCCGTCGACTGCTTGAAAGAAGTTGCATCCTGTGGAAATATAACGCTATCGGGAAGTGCTGCAGCAAGTTTTTCGCCCAGCTTGATGAATTCTGGTGATGGAGGGCAGATTTTGTTCGCAGTGCTGAGGGCTTGCTGCGGAGTTCGTGGGCGGCGCACGATGAATACGAAGATGGACGCTAGAAGGAGGAGTGCTGTTGTTACAGATGTTGTGGAAAGCAGATGAAATTCCATGATAGCAATAAGATGGATTTGTATACCCAGCGATCAATCCTATTTTCATATTCTCGATGGCATGCGACGACGATTGAGCAGATGCTCGGGTTCACTTGATTTTTGCTGTGCCCCGCATGCTGTAGCACACTGCCGATCCGGAAGTCGGTTTCAGTGGAACGTCCGCCGTTTTCAAATGTCCGGGACCTCCCTAACACATGTAATTCCACTGAGCATACGGCCAACTGATGAAGAAGTATAATGTTTATGATAGCACAAGCAAAAGGAATGCGTGCCTTTAGCAACTGCATCCTATTTATCTTTATCCTCGCTTAGTACTCACTCATTGTTCGCCCCGGTCGAGTCTTGCTGCTGCCCCGTTATCGCTCTTTACTTTAATAATAACAAGAAAATTATGCGTTACATAATCCGTACTCAAGAAAGGTGACATTCATGTCGGCTCGCCTTCGTACTGTTACGCATTAACTAAACAATAAAGTCAGAGGATCCTCGCTAAGTCCCCCTTTACATCCTAAAATACATCTCGCTTCAGGAAGCGAAAGGGAACTTCGAAGTTTGACTTCGATATATACAAACGAAATTCAGTCTAGATCGGAAAGATAGACCGGAGAGAGGATCACAGAAAGAGGAGCTACAATGATTTTGACTAGTAAGGCTAGAGCACTCTGATTTTCTATGTTAAGGTCATGTGACATAAGCGCGAGAGTTGAGATCAGTACTTGAGCTAAGATCTAGAGCATCTTCAAGGAAGGAAGAGCTGATCAGAAAGCTATAGTTCTGTGTACATTTATATAATCAAGAAATAAGAATTCAAGGCTAACTCATATAAGGAGAAGGTTTACGTTTGGACGGAATAGAAAGTTGGTTGGATTTTAGCGCGAGACTCGGCAGAGTGGCAGATCACGTAAAGGTTCTGTTGGATGATTTAAATGCCGACAATTACATTGAGATTGATGACTGGATGCCCATCGAAGTCTCAAACATTCTGAGCTTTTGTTGCACGGCTTCTCAAAGAAAGTACCGATCCGGTTCTGTCCATCAAATAGAGTCGCTGTAGGATGTCGCATTCGTCTCAGCAGACTTCTCTCCGGGAGGCTTTAGAGCTCCACCCGCTGGAACTAGGGAGCTATACTATCGAGACGCCACCGTCGCTATGCTTTGCTACAGGTGAGCAATTAGAAGCAAAATACAATGTGGCAAATGCTGACACTATCAAGTAACCATTGGTGGACTTGTCACCTCCATCGCTCATAAAGCAGCATCCGACTTTCTGTCCAAGTCTGTCCCAAACAATGTACACCGGGATGTCCTGAGCGCATATACGCAATTCTTCCGTGCAACTCTTCCATCTCCGAAACAGGCAACTCTCAAATTTCGAATAGCAAGCTTCTCCAAAGCGTTCACGGCTTTGCATTTAGAAGTTATTCAAAATGATAAGCTTTGCATTGCAGGTTATGTCACGTAGGTCACCTACCCAATCGTTTCTTTTCCAGAGCTAATTTCAGATCAGATTGACGAACATGGCTCCTACAAAACAGATATCAGTGCAGACAGGCTGGCAGCTCACTCCACCCCCACCACCAGTATCCCTCGCTGGGCTAGAAACCGACGCATCCTCCATCTGGAGTGGCTATTTAACTCCTTTCGATGCTTCCACATTACGAAAACCTCAGTCCTATGTCCGATACTATGTTCCCATAGAAAGGGCAAATAAACACTATATCGACCAGTGGGTCACACCGGAATGGAGAGACGACTGCTCGCCCAAAGGACCCGTTTGGACCAACGAGACTATTCATTTCATAATTGACAATGCCCTTCCAATACTCAATGACCTTCTAGATACTGACGGAGAGTATGGGGTATACAACAAGATTGTCAAAGCAGGACTCTTGCAAAGACAAGCGCGTTTGGAAGGAAAAGATGACCGGTTGTGGGGCGGAGGACTGGCTGATTCCGAGCTGCTCTTTCCTTGGATCATCTCCACAGTATCTACTTCCACCGAACTGAAGAGACTGTTACCTAAGGAGGGATGTAAATGGCTGTTCATGCGGGAAACAGTCAAGGCGATAATTGATAGTCGTATGGATCTTGAAATCGTAGTACTCGATGAGAAGATGGAGT
Source organism: Mollisia scopiformis (assembly GCF_001500285.1). NCBI lineage: Eukaryota > Fungi > Ascomycota > Leotiomycetes > Helotiales > Mollisiaceae > Mollisia > Mollisia scopiformis. The sequence goes on from NW_017263599.1 coordinate 87,862, forward strand.
TGGTCGCTATTAGCCAGCATGTTTGTCAGGTCATTCATGTTAACAGGAAGAGGACCAGTAAGGCAAATTTATGAGTTGCTACGGAATTTAACTTGTGGCTTGAAGAGGAATTGGAGTTGTGGTTGGTATTTCAAATGACGTTCAAGTCTCAAAGATTTGGCAAGCCCTGGAGACGAATTCGATTAGCCTCGAATCCATCAAAGCAGAGCATTTGATTGGCTACTAGTGACGCTAGGCTAAGCGAATCTCCCACAAAGCAAAATGCTATTCAAGTTACGATAAGCACTTCCTTCCTGCCCATCCCAAGCTCAGATCCTGAGTAAGCATCTTTGATGGTCTAACGGTCATTTAGACCATGAAGATTCATTTTTTTCCACATTAAGACTAGGATGCAGTTGCTGCTTTGTCAAGTTCGAAAGTTGAATGCCTGAAATACCAAAAAGTGCTTTTGCTTGAATAGCGGGCAGGCACACAATTTACCGACCGACAAGTAATGCGAGATGGCAGAAAACCCAAAACGGATTCTGGAAAGCCGGGCGCAGCTTGCATTAGTTCATGCACTGCCTTGGGTCAGCGGCAAGAGTGTCCCGATCATTGGATGACCCAGATGAGCAAGACAGGGTAATCCATGGTACGAACTCCTTCGTCTTTGTGGTGCAGCTCAGAGTCAAACCTTTGAATGCGAGCCCATCTGACGCTGGTTCTTTCAAGTCGTGAGGAAGTCGAGATGTATGTTCACGTGATTTCCTCAGAACATTCTACAGCAGCACTGCCAATGCATGGTCAACTTGCAAGCGTTTCACATTGAATCAACAAGATGTTATTGTCATTCCTTTACAATTTTTTTTTTTCATGACGCGCCCAAAGTGTCACGCGCCCCAAAATGTATACGATGATACTTCGCCAAACATATTTTTAAAATGAGAACCATTTCTTCCACCACCGTGCTGAAGTCCGCTCCCGTCCTTCTACCCGCTTCAAAAGAGTTGATTTCTCATCATCCGTATCTTCTTCTGACCATTCTTTGCCTAGGATGCGCAAATTTGGCCTTTTACAGTTAATCCAGAGGTCTTCAAGGCCTACTTTTGTTGGTCTGTCTCGATTTTCGCTGACAAGTTCGATTGCTGGACGTGTTAACTACACGAACTCTTATTCATCGATATAAACCAACCTTCGTTTTCTTCGAGTCCTGCTCGAATAAGGATCAACCTTAGGTTTAGGAGGAGCGTTCGGAGGAATTTGGGGTCCCACGACAGACTTTTCGCATCACGGAACAGACCAGAAACAATGTCCTCATGCCGTCTCTCACGGGTCAGAGAAGGATAGCTCTCCCAGCTGTGCTTGATACTACGGAGGTCATCCCATTGCACGTGGAGAGAGTGGTCGATATCGAGTTCGCATAATTTCCTCTGGATACTTCGCCAAGAATAAGTGTACCCGTTCATTATGTTGTGCACTTCGAAGATGAGGTCAGCTTTAGGGAGCGCCTCGATTCTGGCGAGCTCCTTAAAGGCCCAGGTATGCTGCACTGCCTGTGGCATTGTGAAGAGTAAGACGATATGAGGTTGTTCAATATGACAGCACACATCGCTGAATATATTTCACAGAGCAACAGCCACACCTTCCAATGGTCACGAACCCGAGCAGCTCACTTTGGGTGCAAACGGTTTCACGTTTTACGGTTTTGCGTTTCTCGGCGCGGATCACCACTAGCCAAACGAAGCGCTTGGCTTGGCACTGTAAAGCACAGCCACATGCAGCCCTGTTATTTTTTTATCAGCAACACTGTGGTGCTGTCTTTTGTATGCATGAATTCTACAAGTGCATCTGCCCGTCAATAGAATTTTTGAAAATGAGATCGATTGTGTAAAGTTTGTCCCTGCGTAGCGAGACGCACGGTGTCCCGAGACAAATTTTATGCAATCACATCTCATGCTCCGTCCTATTAGTTTGCCGTTCTATTTGTAATATCTTATAATTGTCTAGTACTCTATTCACAGGATTTTCATACAATAAGTAAAATCTGAACATTTTGGTTGTCGCTATCGTCGATATACTTATCGTAGAATTTGATACTCGAGAATTAACCCCTTGCTATACCGTGGAAATCGCCAGCTATTCGCATTTCGGAGGCTTAATATTGAAGCGCAAGATCAATTGAGTATAAGAAAGTTTCGCCGAGTAAAACAGACTGCATCAAATACGCGTCAAATACATATTCTTTATAGCGGCGTCTACGCTATACCATATTCGAGCTAGCACAATTTATGCTAAGCAAGCTTGATATCTGCACCTACCTTCGCACAATAACGAGATACTCTGCAAGCTCACGACCATGGGACTATACTCGATTCTGGATCAGAAGTTAAACTAGACGTATGTTCTATTATCTAGTTATATCAATAATACAGTATAACTCAATAGTGGAGCCTTAAGAAAGGAACTTTTGCTTTTCTGACTTATCCATTATTCAGCCGCTTTCCCAGTTTGCAGAATGTTTTCGCTTAAGTCGCCTTGAATCTTGTGCTACAGGTTCCGTAAACCCAATCTTGGCTATTTCCAACTCAGTAGATACGACTTGTAACGCTTAAAGTCGATCTTCAAGTTGCTTACACCATTTCGAAGAAGGTTGGACGGCTGTATATCTAGCTAATGCCCGACTGTACATTTCCTTCGCCAAGTCTTTCCGACTTGTTTGCGAGAAGAGGTCGCCAAAAGCAAACATAGTGTTCAACGCTGGTAAATAAGAGGGCAGAAGTTCAGGACCAAGAGCTTGCTGGTAGCCTTGCAGCGCCCGAGTGTACATCTTCTCGGCCTCAGCTAGCTTGCCTTGGTCGGCGTAGAGGGCGCCTAGGTTGTTGACCGTCGAGAGTGTCGATGTGTGCTCCGGTCCAAGTGCCTCCTCCTTGCCTTGCAGCGCCCGAGTGTACATTTTCTCGGCCTCAGCTAGCTTGCCTTGGTTTTTGTAGAGGGTGCCTAGGTTGTTGACTGTTGAGAGTGTCGATGTGTGATCCGGTCCAAGTGCCTCTTCACTGCCTTGCAGCGCCCGAGTGTACATCTTCTCGGCCTCAGCCAGCTTGCCTTGGTCGGCGTAGAGGGTGCCTAAGTTATGCAAAGCCCATTCCATTCCCTCCATATCCACCTTATCTTCAAGTATGGCCTGCTCTTGCCTGATAGCATGCTGAAGCAGCCGCCGTTGTAATATCCACGAGTCTGTTTTATTATTCATGGAAACCTCCGAAGCGACGCAACATAACGCTAGCCGTGCAAAACTCTCGTCCCACTCTTTGTTAAGCACAAATACCGTCCAGGAGTGCACACAGCTATGCACGCTATACCCTCCAGACCCGAACTACTGCTTAAGAGCCCCATCTGGATCAACCAGCCCGAAGCTACACAGCAGGGTAACGGCCTCATTAAAGTTCAATTCGTCTTTCGTAAGCTCCTGTATCCATCGATCGTCTAGGAAGTTTGTATGTCGAAGGAGTTCGAACCATACATCCTGTCGATCAAAATATGCCTATAGCTTGAGCAGGCTTGCCGACGCCGGGTTCTGTTGTTGGATCCGATCGAAGGTGATCTGCTATATCGTGTATAGTGAACGATCTTCGTAGGACACTAGTTGTGGGCTCGTAGTCTGGAGCTTCAACCACGACGCCTTGTAAAGGCGAAGATAATCCGATAAGGTCATCGAGACGTGCTCTAGGTATGCACCTGCCGTGGATAGAGCAAGAGGCAGGCCGTCTAGTTCCTTAGCAAGCTCTACGGCGCTAAGGTCTGTCTTGTTAGTGTTATCTAGGAAATTAAATGGCAAATAATATACCTTTTGCAATATCTTTCCGTCTTGACGTATTCGACAGGATCTCAAGGCCCTCCTTAATATCTAGCAACTTCTGGACATGGATGCGACAACCTTGGCTAACTCGCGAAGATCGTGTTGTGATAATGATTGAGCTCTAGTCGGACCCGGGAAGGAATTAGCGTATATCAACTGCCGAGTAGTCGAGGTTGCTAGGTGTCTTAGGGTTGTCGTAATTGTCATAGATTATTAGCTAGCGTGTATTCTTCTGCAGATCAAACCATACCTTGACTGCGTATACTATTTGATCGAGGTTATCCAAATCTACGCTAGTAAGCAGACTAGTCGAAGGATGATATCTTAATACTTGCTGAGCAACGTCTCGAAAGCTAAGTTAGAGAGAATCCTGATTATTCGCATTTAATCAGAATATCGCCGTGTATTTCTCCTTGTATCGTCTAATATATTCGATCGCCAATTGAGTCTTTCCGATTCCACTAAGGCTATATAGAATAATATAGGTTCGATTACTATGATTATAAAGCAGCTTGTGCATCTTCGACAGCTCCTTCTCTCTGGCAACAAAGTATATAGCTTTAGGAAATAATAGGAGATTGCGCCCTACAGCAAACTATTCGAAGTCGACTCCTACTACCAAACTAGTCAATTTCCATTTATATTCACCTCTTGCTAAGATATATAATTACACTAAGATCGAGCTAACACGAGTCTAGGAGATAACTTAATTATCTCGTCGACTACTTCTACCACCGTTTCAAAGTCTTCCTTGTCAACTTTTCCAAACTTATTTATGTCGAAATGGGTCCGCGAGAGTGAGTATTTATTTGTTGACTCGGAAAGGTCGAGACAACTAGCGTGCTAGCTAACTACAAATCTCTATAGCAGTGATTAGCCTTGTATTATAAGTGCCTGCCTAACCTATAATACGATCCTGCTTGCCTATAATCCTCTCTACATTGCTTGCTGTGAGCTCGAAAAAGCATGCGATCTGAGTCTTGTTCATCTGGCCCCGCATTTTCTTCAAGAAGCCATCGACTAAATCTTAAAGATACGCGTTCCCCGGCTAGAGTATATTAAGAGCAGTAGGCTGCACCTGATTCTCGCAGTATTCGCGCCGCGCCGCGTCTAGCATCTCTATCTGATCCATCCCCTCCGCACCTCGAAACGGCGTGCTAAAGAAGATTAGACTAGTGGTCGATTGGAATACTCTAGGCTATTCGCTTTAGTACTGTTCGGCTTCTAGCAGTGCCTAATAAACCCTTAGCAATTGGCACGTCCTCGCCGAATTTACTTTTCTTATCTTTAGCACAACTAGACCGCTAAAATAATGCGCTACAAATAATAGTGGACGAAACGCAACATCCTAACTAAGTTAGCAGACGCACTACGCTTGTAGAAGAGGGCTGGCACCTTTCTCTTCCGCTTTAAGGCTAGTAGCAATCGATTTGCTACTGTGGACACGGTTTGCTGTATTGTCTCCTTGCCAAACCACCCCGACTAGTATCCATATCGCATAATACGTGCATAGGTCGCTACTGCGGGTAGCATAGTGTCTTCGATGAGCTAGTTAAACCATTGTAGCTCCTCCTTCTTGCCGACGTTCTTACACTAGCTGTCGTCCGGATGGGCACTAAGGCTATGAATTGCGACAATACTAGGCGGCTTAGCACAAGTCGGAGCAAGTGGACAGTATATGCGAATGTACTCAACAGTTTGCGTGGCTTCTTCTACTGGTGCCTCGCGGAGCACCTTTAGGCCGATATCGTCGTTGGTCACCGACCGAGCCTAGCCCCGGGTTAGCCTGTCGTGCCTTGGCGCCCTGCGTGCGACGTACCATAGTTTGTCTCCGGTGTAGAACGTGGATATGACAAAGAAAGTGGAGGATGGCAGCATAGAAACGAGCTAACAACTCTCGAGTATATACTAGGCTAAGAAAGAAGCGCGCTCTGCCTGCTTAGTCGGCCTGCAGCAAGATTGCGGCTGAGGGGGCTGAGGGGCTGAGAGAACAGCTGGAAAGCGAGCTCCTCGCTGCCTAAGGCGCAAATCCATTCTTTACATTGAAAATATACTTATGCCTTCCACAATTAGTCCCCTATGTAGATTTGACCCATTTAGATATATTTCTTACGATTAGAAATGCCTCCATTCTCCAAAGAAGCTCAACTCGTGCACAACTACGAGCCTGCAGCTGAAGCGCCAACGACCACGACTTTGCCAAGCTATCCTTTAGTTATATTAAACGACATCCCCCGCATGAGACAGTTTCTGGAGCAAGAATTCTAGAGCAGAGATTTGGAGACAATAGCGCCGTATCTCTAGATTATAACGACTTTCTCTAGCGCTAATATTAGCCCGTTGCACCGCCAGCGGGTCAAGGGTCGTGAGATCGTCGTCACGGAAGAACCACGACTACATCTGGTTTGGATATATAATCGAATCTTTATTAAGCCTCTACCACGATATCTACTATCATAGACATTCTGGAAAACATATCTAGACACGGGCTTAGGCCAAGCAAGCTATAGTCGGAGTGACCTTTGTAAAGCTACGACTGGATTCCTGCGGACGTACTACTATTTAATCCGGCACGAATCCGACTTCCATATTGCTTAGCAAGACCATCTTCGTCTAATCCCTAAAGACGTAGACTAGCTATCTTTCTGCCGGCTCATCTCAGCACTCAGCAATATTGAAGACTCAGCTATAACGAGGAGATACTACTATAGCGAACTAAGGTTGACGCGACTCAATTTATATGCGCCGCTACTTCTCCGCAAGTTCAATTTCAAGCAAGTGTATGGCTAATACAGAGATTTCTTCGGACGTCTATACAGGCCAATACTTTTTGTATTTGCTATAGTTTCTACGATCTTGAGCTCGATGCAGGTTACACTTGCGGCCGACCAACTGGAGACCTCTCATTGGGAGACAATGTGGCACGTATGTCGATACTTTAGTATAGTTAGTCTCATAGGAACGGCTATTATCTCTTTATGGTTCATCCTTCTATAGCTTTGGATGTTTCTTAATGAATAGATCTACACTCTAAGACAAAAGCTAGAAAGGAAGCGAGAAAACCGTAGTATATTATCGTGTTAGGAATCGTCGGAATAGATGAACTCAATACCATATAATTTTATTATACGGCACGAAGAAACAGAGAGCTTATAATATGTGGCTAGGCGCAAACGCGGAGCACAAACTGTGCTAGGTCAAAAACGGCATAGTGTAGACGCTGCTCTACGTTTGTCTATTGATCCACATAAGACGCCACCCCTTCCTAATTGGCGAAACTTTTTTATGCCAGCCACACGAGGCTTATTGTCTTTAAATTCCTAGTATGGTTCTTATCTGATATTTATTTTAGTAACAGGCCTCCGAAATTAGAATAGCTGGCGATATCGACCGTGCAATAAGGGGTTGAATCTTGGCTATTAGATTGTACAATAAACAAATCGACGGCGACAGCAACCAAAACTTTCCGATTTCGCTCCTTGTGTAAATATGTTATAGACCAAGGGGTGGAGAATCATGAAACATTATATATGGATTAGCCAACTGATAAGGGAGAACATAAAATAGAATTTTGTATTTTTCGTCTCGTGACACCGTGGGTCTCGGCACGGAGGGACGCACGTTAAATAACAAATAACACCCTGATTTGACTATTCCGCTGCAGCAATTTTTTAATCCTCCACGCGGTCATGAATGTACTCAATCCTGTACTCAGGCCCTTCCGCGTAGTACCGTCCTTTTTCTGCTGGTTCTGCCCTGAATTCTTGCCCTGCCGAACCATCTTCCGTATCTATTGCAAGAGTTGCGCGGAATCCTCTCCAGTGGTCGAGATTCATTGTGCCAAGGACTCGGCCTATCTAGTGTCAGTTGCCATGTGCACGGAGAGAGCTCTTCTCAAAGCACCGAACATACCCTCTGGGCCAAGACCTGCTTGTGTTGGAATGGTTTTCAGATTAATAAGACACGCCCGATTGAAAGAGTAATTCATAAAAGAGGGGCGGCTGTTTCGCTCCCAAGAGATCTTTTCGTCGCAGAGCACATTCCACTCGTAAGCGATGTTGCCTGGTTCAAAATGTTCAATGATAAACATCCCTTTGTCGAGTCGCTCCTGTAATCTTTCTGAAATGCGTTGCCAGGAGTAATTTCGTCCTCACATGATGTCCCGTAGCTCCCTATAAACTTGCCGATCTGAAAGCCATTTCACTCGATTTATTTGTTGTTTCTCCCACATAGTGAAGTTGCCTAGTGTCGACTTTCGCAATAATAAAGACATGGAGGCAAGGTCTGGAGCGTAAACTTCGGCGCAGAACTTGTGCTACTGCAGTTAGGATGACTTCGCATCAACTTTTTTGTTCTCCGTTTTATCGCAAGTCCTTGGACTCTCCATGGTTTACATAGTCTACTATGGACATAATCTGACTTCGACGAAATTCGAAATAGCAGAAATCGTATTGACCTTTTTTCACTTCTGAGGTTCTGGGTCCGTGTGGGTAACCTTTCGCTTAGGAGCTGTCGCGTTGACGTAAAACCGTTTTTCGGAAAGGGGTTTCGCGTATTCTGGAAAGGGGCATTGGCTGAACTCTCCACTCCCGGAAACAGGAAACCCAGGAGTCCATGTCGCAGCCTTTCAATTATATAATAGGTTTCCTAAATTGACTGCTCCCTTCTTCCAAACTGTTGTTAATGCACCATACAAAAGTCGACATGGCGTTAGTCCCAATCAATACGACTCCCACCCAACAAATATCCGACGAGATACTGCTGTCACCACACCAAACAGAAGTCAACATGGCGTCAACGGCAATCCATACGAGCCCTATGTATCATGTATTTGACGAGATACTATTGTCAATGTTTCGCCAGCTATTGGTTCGGGATGAGCAATCAACATTGGGTACCGTCCCATTCAACCGGCCTTTCCTGAAGCCAATGCACTACTTCGTGTCTCGAAGCGATTCCACAATATTGCCGAAGATGTCATTTATCGGCAAAATACTTTCGAGATCTGGGATTCAGATCTGTGGTTCGATGGGTTCATCTATGGACTGAGCCCTTTCGCTCGCAACAACCCGGCAAATCTACGTGTACAGTGGCCAATACCGCCAACAGAGAGGCCTGAACAGATTCTCGGATGGATCGCTCACTGCTCCGGGGTCAAACGACTCGAGTTCTTCTGCTTCTCTCAACGCGTCTCGATCTCTGCATTGCAATTTCTGGACCGCCTTCCCATTGAAAACATATGGTTCGAAACCTCAACATGCCAAGTTCCCAATCTCGCTGCCCTTCGATATCCAAATGGCGTCCCAAGTCGACACCGAATTCATCGTATGGTACGAGCCCAATCTACTCAGACAGACATTAACACTGATTTCCAGACTCAGGGTGGGCTCGAAGGATTCCGTAGAGAATAATAATGTTGTCACGGGATGCTCTGGGTTACAGAGGGAGGATATACAGATTGCACACATTTTTCTTCAATACCAGTGCAGGTTCATGTAGCAAGAAACTGGAAGCGAAATTTAAGTCTATTTAGTCTATTTCCTGCAAACAATCTGGGTCCCCAACGTGTATGTTCCATAACGAGAATGTCCCAAACCAGTAAAGAGCGAAGCAAATATAAAAAATTAACATCCCGCCAAATCAGGAAAGAGCAAACCAAATAAAAAAACATCAACATCCCGCCAAATATTCTAGTAGCCTTCGGAGGAGCTCAGTATGACCCATTGTATTGCCATGGAGAGTATGCTTGAGGTTGCTGACCTCTAATATAAGCATTCTGGGATTGATTGCAAAGCTTGGGGTCGAAACATGTTGGAGGAGGGTACTCTGTGTCGTCGATGAAGTCTTCAAATTCCGATCTGAAGATCATTAATTGGAATGTCAACGGGAAAGGGTAAATATGTAAATACTTACGAACACTCTTCTTCCTCACCCTCTTCCTCTTCTCCCTCTTCAAGTACACTATCGCCATCACCAAGGTCTTCACTGGGCCCTTCAGCATTCTCCTGTGAAGCTTCCCAAGGACCAGAGTACCCGTTTGGTTTCTTCTTATCACGAGTCGATGGCTTTGGAGGATAGAGACTTGAATAAATAGCGTTCCAATTTTGGGGATTGGGGGCAGTCTTCTGCCTGGACCCCTTCATATTACCCCGTTGCCTAGATGGTGGCATATTCCATGGACTATTCGGACCCGGCCCACCCCAAGCAGCTTCAGATTGCATTCCCCAAGGGGGAGATGGTCCCATACCCCAGTTACCCGGGGTTTGCATTCCCCACGGGCCTTGAGTACCCCATCCTCCAGGATGGCCACCGGAATTCTTGCCCTTGCGAGGCTTGCCATTGCCCCAAGTTGCAGTCGCCCAAGGTGGTCCCCCCATTCCCATAGGTGCTCCCATGGCCATAAACCCAGGCATCCCCCACGGACCTGCCGCAGCGGAATTTGGCAAGTATCCTTCCTGCTGTAGACGCTGCATTGCATCTGCACTTCGAACTACATTCTTGCGAAGTTTACCCATCTCAGAAGTACCCTTCAAAGGCATCTGCTGTCCCATCATAGCTCTTTTGTGCTGCTCCATTCTCATCAACTCTTGCCTGAGAGGCCTCGGTATTGGTTCTTTCGAACATAATTGTCCCGTCTTCCTCATGTGCCTTTCCTTTTCGTAAATGACTTGATCCCCAAATTCTTTTTTCAATGTCGACATCGTGAACCATTTTGGAGTCAACTTATTGACCCTAATCAGCATATAAGTGACTGCAGCATTTGAATAACCATCATTTTCGTCTCGTTTAACAGGGAGAACGCCTCCAATCGTGCAATCGCGCCAAGTTGCACCGTTCAAGTCTTCCCAAGTCGAAGCTTTGAACTCCGTCCCTCCCGTACGAATAAAGTCCGTTAGAGCGCTTTTGTAGGTGCTCGCGGCAACAAATTCGAAAGATGGGTGTTTACGGCCAGGGTGGTGATATTTGAGTAGTAGTTGATGGCCTAGACCCCATCCTCTGCGGCGCTTCCCACCTTCATGAGATACCATGCTTCTTAGATAGTCTTCGCAGTCGGACGAGCGGTGCCCCACGTGCCGATAGCTTAGAATCGTCTTTTCAGCATCGATACCATCGACTTGGCCTAACACAACTCCTGGTCTTGCTGATGTTTCTACGAAGAGGGAGAGGTCGAATTCAGCAGGAGGTGCCGGGACTACCTCAATAGTATCGTCTTCCTCGTTATCATCTATGGACATTAATTCGGGCGGCTGCTGTTGAGTCGGCTTCCTAGAAGTTGCAGGTGTAGGTGCCAGTCTCTTTTGTCGAATAGGGGCTTTGGGGCTATTGTTTGTTTTCTTTTGAACCGTTATTTGCGGAGTCTGGCCGTCGTCCTTTGACGAATCCTGGAGGAGTCTCCTTCCATAAGGTAGAATCGGCTCAGTATCTTCGTCTTCAATTTCCTCGATGACCTCTCCTTCGTATGGGTCGAAATCCTCATCAACCTCTTGTATATGAGCAGGTTTCGGAACAACATTGCGCTTCCTAGTAGTGAGGGCGGAAGAAGTAGGCTTGAATCGTGTGAGCTCCTGGGACCCGCCGTCCATATCCATATCCATCTCCACATCCTTGTTCTCTCTCTCTCTGCATTCGAAAGTGGCTTTTTATACCTCCCAGACCTGAACGAATCTCCGGTGATAGCTTCGCAATACCCAGGATAGTCCATCCAAGTCTTCAAGAGATCAGCTTGTAACCTTATAATCTTGTCTTGGGCGAAGTTGTCATTGACATTCATGCGACAAGTACTTTCGAGATCCATGAAAGCTTTCACATCTGCAACCAGCCGTTCGAGAAGCTCTCCTTCAATGGGGCTATAAGGCGCCATGTTGTTGCCGTCTTTAGCGAGATGTCTATTAGCATTCTCAATGATGTTTTTAGACTTTTCATTGGGATTTCCGCCGGCGAGAGACCAAAGATAGTTGTGCAAAGCTCCTTTTTGTCCTCCGATCGTCTCCAAAAGCTGGCTGAGCATTGGTCCAGAAGTTGTCGCCTGGAGCCATTTCAAAGGAGGCACGATAGAGTCCACAAGCTTCTGTGGTAGCTCTCTCTGCGCGACGAAAAGCTCAGCGGTTTCCCTGGCGTTTTGATACCTCGATTGGAGTTTAGGGTCTTGAGGGTTTTGTTTCATATCTTCAATTAACTGGAAGACATCGCCATGTTGTGCCATGAAGTTTTCCAATTCTTCAAGCTGCAGACCAGACTTCAAATCTCCGGCTGCAGCGTCGGCCCTAACCAAGACCTCGTTGAATTTCTCCAAGCTCTTTTTGTAGCCTGAAGTGGTTTTGCCTTTGGCACTCTCTCTGAGGAGTGTTTCGAGAATCCCTTCAGTGCCTTCAGAACCTCCAAGCTCTTCGAGTATCTCTTGGACAGCTTCAGGATCATGGACAACTTGTTCAGTTGCGAATTTCTCGAAGAAATCTTCTTCCAAGTCCTCCTCATCCCAATCAGCCTCGTTGTCTTCATCCTTCTTTTTGAATTCGTCATCAAAAGTTGGATAGTCCCTTTGGTTCAGGAGAGTAGGGATTCTGATATATCCAAGCTCTTTATGGGTTTCTCTGTACGTTTCCGGAAGCCTTTTCAGAATCCCTTCGAAGGACTTGTTTATTTTCTCCAGTTCGTCAAGCATGACATTGTCCAGATTCTCGTCTGCATCACTGGGAATAGACAACCAAATGTTGCGGTAAAGTTGTATTGCGTATGCCCATGAAAATTGCTGAGCATAAGTTCGGTGCAACCTTCGATCTTTGAAGATCACATCCCATTGCCTGTTATCTTGAAGTTCGGGTTTGCGAAGAGGCAGTGTCTCTACAAAGCCCATGGAGTCCTTTCTAGATGTGAATGCTGCAATCTGCTTATTGATTTCTTCCAGTTCCTGCCGTCTAGTATCTGCGTACTTTGATACGCGGCTCTGAATTCTGTGAAGGTTCCTTGTGCATAGCGACATCCTTGGTCTTCGTCTCCATCGTCTAGCTTCAGGCCTTGCCTGAAAGTATTCCATGCCGTACGCTGTTCTCTCTGGAGTTTAGCAGCTCGAAGAAAAGTGGCCTTCCAGAATTCCTGCGTCTTCTTATCTTTGCATGTTGGTGCGATGACAGATATATCACTTATAGCCAGCATTCCAAGTCTCACTCCACACCCAGCAGTTTTCGTCTTTGCTAGAGTGACTTGGCTTTGCGCGGGATGTAGATGCAGAAAGCCGACTGACGTCCCAGTCTGCTCTACAGTCGTTGTTTTTGAAGTCTCCATGATAGCTGATGGGGTTGATATCCGCCTGCGGACTTTTACTCAGGAAGGCTTCAAAGATAAACAGAATCTGTCGAGTAACGGTACCCAGTGTTTGTATGCTGCCAGAATTTGAGGTAGCCCTGGCAAAATGCAAGAAAGCACCGAGACAATTGGTAAGACACGTGATTCCAGATCACGGAGGTGAACAGAAAAGGTGGTGGAAATTTTGTGGTATTCTTGTCTGAGATCGAAAGTGTATGGCAGAATTCGGGACAATAGGGGAAAATACAATTAATTTATAGTCCTCCATGTGGTCTTCATGATTCAGGAAAGCAATTTTGCGCATTACCACAAACGGGAATGCGGAAAAGCGACCCACGAATAAGTACTCTTGGTAACCGACAATCAGGTTGCTGGAACCCAGACCTGGACTATAAAAGCACTTGCTGCGCCTCGAAAATTGGAAGCACACCCCGCCATATCAGCTAGTTCGGATCCCCTACACCACTTTCGCCATGTCTGTTTTCTGGACTTGCTGCCGCTGCGATTTATGCCAAACATGAGACAGTGCCACCTGTGCAAATCGGGGTTGCGGCCATGATCGCTGCTCTCTCTGCGAGCTTATGGATCTCGGTTGCAGCGTTGCTACTGATATGATCCGACTCTGGAAGAGCATGAACGCGTACAAGTGGAAAGATCTTGTGAAGGTAAGAGACAATCCACAATGCGGATCTGGGAACCATGAAAGCTTACTTCAGGAAGATGGTTTGATAAGATCTGGTTGGAGAAGAACAACAAGCGACATATATACAAATGAAGGACTGCTCTCGAGGGCATGGACTTTGAATCAGTGTTGTTCCTGGAGAGCGCACTACTGCTCATATATATTCATCGTCTGTTTCAATCAAGCTATATCTAAGCAGAACAATACCATCGCTATGCATTCCACACCCCTCCTCGCATTGACTTTGTGCGCATGCATGGGGTGCCATGCTGTATTGACGTGGAAGTGAGTCCAGAGTCATATGAGCGCATTCGTGTACTAACGTTCCAGTAAAACAATCATGGCAGCCCACGACCAAGCAATATCCACGACTTCTTCAGCCTCCAACTGGTCTACACCCATGACAAGCGGCTGCAATGCTCCACACGCAACGTCTCTACCCACGAATTTCATCACTCATCATGTGACAGTCGGAGCTGCTGGAAATTTGTCATTCTCCCCGAACACAATCAACGCTGGCGTTGATTATGTCGTGAAATTTGAGTTCCTAGCTCTGAATCACACCTTGACACAATCATCACTTGGCAACCCGTGTCTTAAAAGTGACGGATTAGATACCGGATTCAACGAGTTCAATCCTAAAAACACCACTGGGCAGTATGTGGTGGATTATTGGGTACAAAGCATGGATCCGCAGTGGTTTTACTGTGCTCAAACGAAATCAAGATCGCATTGCCAAGCGGGCATGGTATTTGCCCTGAATGATGGTGGGCTCTTCCCAGAGTTCCTGTCTGCAGCGATTGCAAGCTCCAGCATATCGTCCTTCTCCGACCATGGCACGTCAATCTTGCATACCTCTGGCCAGTTGAGACCAACAAGTACCAGCACTAGCAATGCTACTTCTCATCAGACTTCGGCGTCCCAGGCAGCCTTGAACACCTCAACCCAAAGCCCTTCCAACCAGACCATGGCTTCCCAAGGCCCAAAGATAGAGGTAGCAATGTGCATGCTCTTAGCTCTGCTTCTCGTGCCAACAGTCCTTTTCACGTTGTAGAGGTGAGATCCGGAACATTCGATGCAAGATTGAAGAAAGAAACAGCAGATTGATGGAAACGGTGTAATGTATTGCAACCTGGTGAATTATGTAGTTGATGGCTGGTTGGGGATCAATCCAAATCACCCTCGCAAATAAAAGCAGTGAACAAAGTGCAATGACCTCTTCTCAGAACTGATACACTCTTTTCATGAACATGGCAAAACGAATACCCTCCCTGTTGACAGAGAATCTCATGGCGTATCTGCGAAGCGCAGTCGGCTTGACGATGTACCGCATGTATATCGGGTTGTAGACATCAGAAACATCTCCCAATAACCATGTCACTCAGTGATCCAAATATTATGATGATTATTGTAAAGATGTGCCTCCCCAAGGAAGAACCTTGATAGACTGCCTTTATATTGTGATAATATGCGTAATCAAGACTGATCCAAGTCTACGACTTTATTATGGACGATCGAAATGAGGTAGACTCGAGTAGTTTCGGATCGTTAGCTTATTCGATGGAGAGCGATCAATGGTGATGACTGCGAAGGCACTTCATGCCATGCTACCACGGAGTCGAAAGAATGGAGGATGTGGCGGTTATGGTTCTAGGATCGGATGGGGCCACAGATTGAGCTTCCCCAGTTACGACAACGAGTTGTGACTGAGATGTATTAAGAGTTGCATGCTCCTGGATCAATGCATCTTCTAGGCAGCGCAAGTCATTTCCGATGACTGTGATCTTGCAATCTGCTGCCTAAGTGCTTTGACCCAGTACATGTCAAAGAAGAATTGGACGATGGGCAATATGAAGCCTTTTCGCACTTGCGGATTAAGTTTCCAAAGACCGGGTTATGCGGCAGGACTGGACTACAGCCAAACGGTCTCCCGGAACAGGATCTTGCCTTGCAAAGACAACTCTCTAGAGCTGGGCCGGGTCTGCAGTCAACCCACTTTCCCCTGCCTAGGCGGATGTGGTCGAGATTTGCTTTCACAGGCGCGCTACGCGCTGATCCTAGCTTCGGCTCTAGTGCGGTTGTAGCGCTAGACTGCGGCCGTCCAGCAGGGATACCGCACTCTGGTGGAGTTTTGTCAGCTTGTGGCAACAACACTCGTCGACGAGCAACCGTCAGGTCAGATCGAACTTGGGTGAATTGACCCTGACCCCTTGCCGGCTCACAACTTCGGATGATATGGCAAGGTCCAGCAGAGAATGGGTCTGATCGGCATATGCCATCGACAGCATTGAGATTCTTCGAGGCGCTAGAGACACTTCAGGGCAATGTGGCCAGCCCCTGGTGTCCACCAGCGTCGCGTAGATAGCGACGCCCCCCCACAGAAGCATATCTTCTCTCGTTCGCACACTATTCCCATTGTATGTTTCAAGCTCGAGACTCACCTCCAGCTGCAGAAAGCTACCCGTGCCCTGACCATCATGCCAACAATGGATCCGCTCCAGCTGGTACAGCCCAAGTTCTCGATATGCAAGATGGTTCAAGGGCTGATATCTACACAGTTCGACCTGATGATGGATGAGACCGACCAGACAACCTTCCTGCAGCTTTTCAGCAGCTTCTGCCGTGTGGCTTTACCGCCCTAAGCACCCTCAGGAGAGACTTGATCTCATGTATCCAGCACTCTTCGAACGATGCTGTTGCTCTGAAACCCTCCTCGTGGTTCAAAAGAGAAAGCATTCTACCGCCTCTGCCCGAAGTTTGGCGAAACACCGCTGCCGATGTACTTGCTCAAGCGACATTTACCAATATCAAAGTCGACAATCTGCGAGAATCGTCTCTTCAGCTCCTCAGACCGGGAAACATGCTGGATCATGAGTTGGTAGAAGCTTATATTGGTCTTATACGCCAGGAAGGTGCCAGTATATGTTCTACGAGACTGTTTGACTCCATTGAGCTTGGCACTCCACAGCAGACCACAGACCTACTCATTGACTACCAGCAAGTGTGTCATCGTGGTCAGCTCTTCATTCCGATACACCATTCCAGCCGCCAGCATTGGAGTTTCGCACGGCTACTGTCCGATACAACAACTCGTGGTGGTTTGGTTTTTGAATTGTATGATAGTGCTGAAGGCTATATAACCCCTAGCTTCGCACGCTGGTACCAGCAACACTTTTCGAACATACCTTTCAGAAGAGTAATTGGCCAATCACCCAAGCAAGTTGCCGGCAGTCCAGATTGTGGCCTCTTCATGTTGATGGGAATTCGACTTCTCAGTCGGATCACTTCATCTTGAACAAGCCGAAGCTGACGAGATCGTACCGTCATTCCGATATCGGATCCTTGCTGAACTTCTAGCCGGTACTTTGGACCCTTCAGTCACGGAACACGAGAGATTTGTGTCTCAAACGGTGCGGGATCAGTCTGCTGAAACTGCGGATGATACCCGAGATCTGATCCCGAAAGGAAGTTTGGATGAAGATTCGATCTCCGTGGACAGCACGCAACCAAGATCTTCGCAGCTGCGGAAGGAAAAGCATGATGGAAGCTCGTTCGTAGACACTTGTGTCAAGTCATTCGCCAGTGAAAAGTCGATGCTTGAAATCCTCAATCTTGCGGTCCGCTTTCACCGTGTTACTAAACCAGATGTCATCACTGATCAAGGTCTCGATTTCCTTTACCACAAGGTGGAGAATGATGACCATGCTCAGGATATCCTGAGAAATCGCCATTATCGCGAGCAGTACTCACGTATGTTCTACCGGTCTCTAAAACAGATTGGTGGGACCTCGTTTCGTGCTGATAATTGGGTCCGTGCCGCCATGCAACAGATCATGCGGCTGCCCCCAGATACCAAGTTGTGGAAAGCTGCACAATCGCATGCATCCAGATCAACAGTATGGGCAGAGTTGCTTGATATCTTCCAGGGGCATTTGGACTTTCCATGTACTGCATTGTGCGGGACTTGTGAATCAACGGCGGCAATTGAGGGGTTGAGTAGGAAGTCACGGGATTTGTTTTTTCTTGGGCTTCGACATCGTTTACAAGATCCAGCGGATGGCATGCTTAAGAACCTTAAAGCTGCAAGTGCGTTAGCTCGTGCTCTTTTGTATAACCATCTACCTGACTTTACTCTGGCGATTGAACGAAAGACAGATCTCGATTTGATGGACTTTGAGGCAGCTGTCAGCGTTGAGGAGAAACTTCGTCTGCCGTCTGGGTATTGATCACATAATAGGTTCCATTCATCGTCAAAGATGATCGCTTTCTGATGCTTTTCGTATTGGAATTTTACAGTCACATGGTTCTGCACTAGCCCAAAGAAATGATATTGTGTACTTTCTAAAAATCTAAAACATCCAATCCAAGATCAAAACTAAGATACATCTTCCAACTTTCCTCCCTCTTTATTCCCAGAATCATCAATGCTTGCAGCGCTTAGCACTTCCGTCCCAGCAGACGCTTTCGCTGATTGGAGGACTAGTAGCCTTTCGCTTTTTCACCCTGTGCTCCTTTTGGCTTGTCTGCAAAGTTTTACTCGTGTTGTCGTCACCTCAGGGCTGTTGAAGTGACGATAGTTCACTTCGTTGGAATGAACGGGAAGTTGGTTGCTAGCTTGACCTGAGTCACCTGGTGCACTCGATGGCATTTCAATATCGAAAAGATTCGCCAGCGTCTGAGCATCGTCATTAAGCGGCGGTGCTGACGGCTCGTACTCCTGTTTTCGAAATGAATATTTGATAAGGACACAAAGTAGGAAACTTACGCATTGCATTTCGCATTCTATTTCATTCTCAAGCAAGAGTTGTTGCTTCTCCTCTTCGGCTGCAATTCGTTTCATTTTTTCGTCTTGGACCTGGGTACGAAGGTCATGAATGATGGCGTGCAAGTATCGTACTGAGTGCCTCTCTGAATTGAGGTCGCGTTCATGCTTCATTGCACCAGTCACATAACGATACAACCTGGCCCGAGTACTATTGTGTTCGGCCACTTCTTGAGCTAGTGACGCCATGATGACTTGGAACTGCTCATCTCGCAGCTCACAAGGATTCTGAGGTTGAATTGGTTCGAGATGCCATCTCGGGACTGGTGGAAGGTGCTCCAACGGCTGAAGATTTGGTTGGGGTGGCTGAGGTTGGGGCAGGTGGAGTGGCTCTGGTGCGACCTCAGCATTATTGAAGTAGTTGGGTGGTGGCACAGATGCCATTCTGATGAATAATGTACGTTGAGTGATGGTATGCTAGCTGTGACTTTCTTGATTTCGTGGCGCTGGATGTCCATCATTTGCTGGAAAAAAAGCTCTCTATATAGTTTCTTTTCAGTACTGCACCGACCTATTCACTAAATATTCTATTAGCCAAATTTCATCGTTTCATGAAGGGGTCAGCTATTTGGCCAAATATATATTGCTTGATATTATGGAAGTTAGCACTCTTTTCTATTGACTTCAAAAGCCGGCTTTGGAAGCATGAATCGAGTGCTTGCAAGCGAATCTGTGAGTTTTTTGATGTTTAGCATGATTGATCTATTTGGTTTGATGAAATAATAAAATAGTAGATGAAAATATAAGAGTATTGCGTTGATATTTAATCGAATAGTGGGTAATAGTAGTCATAGTGCGGGGTAAATAAAGGGTATTAATACAACACCCGAAACACTTAAAAAAAAATGACGTTTGAGAAAAAAATTAGGTATAAGTGTTTCCCGTGTTTGGCACCTCAAAGGAGATCTATTATTAATTAATTCGATGAATAGGCTATTGCTGATGCTTTAGCATATTCGAATTGTACTCAAAAAGTATATCTTTAAGCCATAATTGGTAGATCATATAGTAAGAGACCCTTAAACATGGAAATAGTAGTATTCGAGTTTATTAAGTTGTGTTGTTCACGTAGATCTAGCGCAAAAAGGAGAGGGATCAAACATTAAGTCTAAAACATCAGCTTATTTTGGGCAGATCAATCCATTGATGAAACGCTTGATCTATTCGTCAATGCCGTTTCATTGGTTAAAAGGCCCTAAATTTGGCCAAAATGGACATTCTATTGGCCAATAGCTCATTTGGTGAATAGGTCGGTGCATATCTTGCACCACTTCCAGCAGTCACAAAAGGCTACAAGACAAGAACAGATTGATTTCACCTAGCCGTAATGACAGGCATGTCCTTTTTATTTTCTTTCGATGGATTTTTGACAGATAACAGAAGCCACACCACTGCCAAACAATTCGCGATACATCTCCACTCTCCGCCTTGCAGCATTGTTGGGTAGGCACAGCGATGGGGATGAGAATCTGGAGCCGATACTGCTTGAGGCGATACAAGCGGGAACTAGACAAATGACAGGAGATGAGATCGAAAGGAAAGTGCGTGTGAGGAAAAGAGATTGGGCACAGTGTTGCGATTGTGAAGAACCGGTGTTGATTGTCTCGGGGAACCTCTGCAAGAAATGTAATTACCGCTGCTGTCTCAATTGTCTACTGCTGCAAGATGTGGAGAACCAAAGACTTGCACGGAACTAGAATTCATTTCATAAGGCACTCTCCATTTGAAATGAAATACCAAGAATATTTGAGTCTACAAGCCGCTAATTTCCTCTGGTATGTGCAACCTCCAAATCTCGAGGGACATTAATTTATCCTTCAGAAATCGATCCTACACCATATCGACGACCTGCCTCCAAGTTAAAACTCTGTATAGACTCTCCAGCAGATGCATTTCTTATGATCCTGTTTTCCAGGTGGCTTGTGGTTGCTGTTGAGAACCATCTTTTGTCGACACAATTCCACGCGGATTGTAATACAATACGACAGATGCATGCTTTCCCCGACAATGCAAGAATCTGATATTGATCAGTAAAGAATACTGAGAGGGACTGATTTATGTCAGGAAGTTGTGCCTTACCCACAGCCAATGAATAAAATAGGTCGAAGATGCATTTCGCCACATGCAAGTTAAAGCGACAGTCGTGAGAAGTGGTTGAAAGATTTGGAAGAAAGTGAGGATAGGCAGTATTAGCTTTGTTTTCATATCCCGCCCGTACTTCAAAGTTTTGATAGAAAAGCGAAGTGCAGGATAGCAACAGAGGATGCATGTAGTGAGGAAGAAAATGGGTGCTCCTCTGATTAGGTACGTGACAATTCCATTCCTAGATATTGGTTACTCAATGCTTCCTGATCTCGGGTATTGTGGAACTTACGCAAAGGGGATGAAACCCAGAATGAACAGTGATAACTCAGCCAAAGAAAGGATGATAACCATGACTTTAGATGCAACCTCCAGCCCGCTGTGTTCTTTGAACCAAATTCTGATGAAACTGTATGTAACTTGGGCCTTTGTGTGGTTAGCTGAAATGAGGGCCGAGAAAATAGGTTTCGGGAATACCTCTTGTAATGCTGAGAAGCCGAAGGCAGTAAGAAGCCACAACGAATACTCTTGCTGGAACCGGTAATGATCTATTAAATCAGCGATCGAACCTAATATAGCAGAATTGCTTTTACCTTGAAGTCGCGAGATTGAAATCCCCACCAGGACTGCAGATAACATGAAAAATATAATACAAATGGCAGTCGAAATTTTGTGCAAGGGTGTATCTTTCTTCAATAGGTAATTGAACAGATCCAAAGGTATTAGGATAAGAAGAGCGATTGAGCATGCCAATTCTTGTTTGGCATGCATGTTGGCGGGTGGCTTGGAGTACTTTGTGCCACGCTCGTTTGCCTTGTGAGTGAAAGAATATGGGCAAGGCAGGGCGAGCACCTGCAGGACCACTGCATCCTCTCGCCCTACTTATAATCTTACTTACCAGCCATCATATCGAAACCGGATCATGATTTTTGATTTTATGATCAGCCATCCCCGCGCATTGATGACATTTAATTCAAGGATTGTTTCTTCCGGAGCAGCATGGGATGAGGAGAAGAAGCGCCATTGATCGATAGTCAGGCATGGACTGGATCAAAGCGATGGGGTTGAAGTGGCGCGCGTTGATTTCAGATAGAAAAAGGAAGGGCGAAAAGGAGCATTCGCTTGGGAAAGGGGTCCTATTGGATGTGGTTTATCGTAATTCGGTTAGTCGAGAAACCCATTCACCTCTGTCCAAATCGGGGTCCGAACCAGGTTCGGACCCCGATTTGGACACCCACCTCCTAGCTACTCTTCGAACAAAAACCATGGCCTTTGAAAGGACGCCAGATCATGATCTTGGCCTCTGTACTGAAGCTGCTTTGCCTGTGTCCACGATTCAATACACTCTCGGCGACGAAGAAGTTGTGGTTCGCTTCAGCACTATCGTTCACCAGACAGAATGCGAAGTACGGCTCATTTTCCACCCCTTTCGACGTCGTTGCAACATCACGTACCATGAGTACAGCCTTCATTGTCGTGTTCCTTTTAGCTTGTCACAAGTCCCAGTTCATAGATCCCCAATCATCAAGATTGCTCAAGGCATATACGACAAGTTCTTCAGAGACAATGCTGGATATAAATTCTCCCTGCTGGCTAAAGAGTTAGTACTACTCTAGACTTCCGGCACTGAGGCTGACTTGGCCAGGCTGGAGATTTCAGTAATACCTGAGCCTGAGCCGTCAACGATACCGGATCGTGCGCCTAGCAGCAAATATTCAGAGGGTCAGCAACTGCTTATCGAGTTCTGGACTCTCTCCGGTGAACATTCTTCGAAATCTTCCAAGCGTCTCAAACTCTCGAAACCTCCCGAGCTTCCTAAGCTCCCCAAGCTGTCGAAATCTCACAGTACCCTTCGCGAGAAAGAAAGAGAGATCTATGAGTTTATCCCTTGGAAAGCCCCCCACGAGATATCAATTGAAGATGTTCAGAAGTCCTATTCCAGAGTTGTCGAGAATGGCCAATTCCAACCTTCGTTCGTGCCTCAACTAGGGACAGATCCGCACCGTTCAGATCGTTGGGACCCTTACATCTTGCAGAAAAAATTTCTTAGCCAGGCACAACTCGATGAGGAGAAAGTGGAGACTATGCGGAAGCACTTGAATAAGATTAGGAAGCAAGTACCAGAGAGTACAGTTTGGGAAGCTACGATGAAACAGCACAACCTGGACCCGCAACATGTACAAGACATTCTCGAGATGGTGTTCTGTTGGGACAAAGGACTTGAGCCACCTCGGCAGAGACAGGTTTCGGATAATGACGACAAACCAGCAATCCTTAAGACAGCGGCAGGATTGCTGCGCAGTGCTAGTGATCTGGAAGGGAACAACAAGTTATGGACGCGAGTAGCTGCACTTCAACGCATGGTCGGCTATGCTTTGATGCGCGTCTGCGAAGTTGCAGACAACTTGACACGACCTCAGGTATTTATAGCTTGTTCTCCGGATGTCAAGGAGCTGACTTAATCAGGTTCTCGATTATATGAAAGGGGTCTTCAATGGCACCGAAGACTGGCAACGACGATCTCTATACTTAGCATGCGTTTGGTGTTGGACAATGGACAAGCTACCAAGGTGGAGGGGCCATGAGTTGCAGTTGTATATCATGTTAGGCAAGTTTGTTCACCGTCATGCAAGACATGCCTGACACTGAATCGCAGCTAGTCATCGATAGTTGAGGGTGTCAGCGAGAACTCACTCCGCAGATTGTGGAGGCAGAATCTTCCAGCTATCGCTGGGGAAATGGTGTCCGTGTTATCGTCCAAAGGTAACTTTGAGAACGATGCCCCTGGGATCACAATTCCAGGCGGCAACTACTGAATTCTGGTCTTACATCTTCAAAGAGAAGATCTTTGTTGGACCTGACTTTAGCATTGCTCCTGAATCTCCTCCCACGGAAGACGACCTCTCAGACAGGAGGAGAGTTGACCTGGTCGTCAAGAAGTGGCGACCTAGTCGAGGACATAAAAAGGGCAAGTTTGGAGCACTGCTGCTCTTCGAGGCCAAGAGATACAGTGCTACACAGGTTAATATCGAGACATTGGAGAGGCAGGCATTTACAGCTTCCATTGCATGGCTGATAGAGAATGTCGCCGAGGAAGCATACTCCATGACTGTCATTGGAGCTACCGCTCGGCTATGGTACACGAGCATGATTACGCATATCCAATGGTACCGTCAACCCCAGAGCTTGCTGACAGATCCAGCTATATTGCGGCCGCTAGCAATGAAGCTGATGAGCTGTGGAAAGGCTTTGAGACCATCCTTCGCTATCCGCAAGGTCTTCCGGAGTCACAAGTTCAAATACTTGCAAGCAACACGACCCCGCCACACCAACCAGCAGGACTTTCCGAGGGGGAGCGTATTGATTATGGAACACATTACGATGCCCCTGGAGCTTCCGATCAGAAGATGTCCTACGATGAAGCCGATGTCCTGGGAGATGTTGGCTATGGAGAGTTATCTGGCCAACATGGTGCCACTGGAAGTGCTCATTATGAAGAGGGCTACCATGAGCCCGACGATACAATGGGTGGTCCTAGCTATGCCGAGAACTCCCCCAAGAGTCCAGGGCTTGATGATGAATATTCTTCTATGAGTGCTCCTGCCAACGATGGCGGCGAGCCTACATCGGCTGCGTCTGCCCTCACCAATGCCATCCCAGAATTTCCAAGCAACGCTCAGCACGTCGAAGTTAAGCTTCGAATAGACGCAGGTGGTAGGCATTTGTATAGTTACAAGCACGGCGGCAGGAAACGCGAAACTGAATGGCACAACTGGGAAAAGAGGACCACCTACTGGAATGGAGCTCTCAAGGAATGCTATCTCGATCCTCGACAGGGCGGCCAACAGTTTTGGACATGGACGCTGCATCCAGCGCAGGTTCCAACAGTTGACGAAAGAGCAAGAGGAAAAGGGAGAGCTTAAAAATACGCTCGATGGCGGCTTGGATGAAAAGGGCGGTGAATCTTTGGGGGTTTGATATATTCCAGCACGTCATTCAACATGGCGAAGCAGACTCGTACTTGCATTCCATTCCTAGACTCTTCCCGATCGCATGCGAAAATCCGTGAACCTCAATCACAGCCTCGTCCGTAGCTTGCAGTCGTGGACTACAGTCTACCATTTACCATCAACGACAATTCTGGCTGCTTCCCCCTAGTGGATTGAACATGCATGTCCTTACCTAGGTACAGTTCGTGGTATCAAATCCTTCCACAAGTGAGATGGCATTTTCCAACTTGGACCATCCCGAATCACGCTTTTCGGGATCCCGTTTGTCGAGATCACGGTATTCGCACCGGCTTCGATCCAACACCACTGCTCCGTAGGAAACACGACATACCACACACGAAAAAGTCCTGCCCATTTTTAGACTAATCACAATTGCCTGCGGCTTCATATATAAGTTTACGGAAAAGAACATAATCTTCTTTTCTGAAAATCATACTCCACTATCGTCCACTGTCCATCCACTCCAGCATTTCATCCCTTCGTGTACTACCGATCATCCACACTACATCGTATCAACATGGCAATACTTACCGTCATTCACACGGAAATCCTCTGCCTGTCATGCGATCGACGGGTCCTCACGACATGGAAATCGAACATGTGGTGTAGCCACATTTTGGGGGTGTGGAAATTCCTTCGTATCGGTGCTAGCGCCGACAAAGTTAAGGCTGCTTTCTGCATTGTCTGTCCATCCTGCCTAGGACATATGCCAGTCACGGACGACGAAGACGACATGGATAAAGTGCAACGGGAGGCAAAGTCAAAATTGGCACGTGATATCAGTCATGTGCCGTCCGTGCATTCCAATCGCTATGGCACAGTTCGATTTTGATGCGTTTCATGCCTGAGAAGCCCGTTCACATGCCGCCTATTATTATTAAACTCGAACAATTCATCCAGTAAACTCCTATGGCCAAATCTCTCTCTATCTACGTATTAGGTAAGAGGTTTTTTTTAGGGACATGCACAGCCTGATCGTGGCTTTCAGTGATCAGCCGCACGTCGGCTGGACAAGCCACGGGCGCATCGCGAGGCTCCAGCGTCCAACCTCATATTTCTCCAAGCAATGTCGTGGCATGCTTCAAACTACAAAGCCCCTTTCCACTTCACTTTATGCGATTCTAAAACCTTTCTGCTTTTAAAGAGAATACGATGTGCTAGGTTTGCTACTCTAAGTCCCGTCGTCGAGTTCTGCCTGCAAGCTCAAGCCGCGATAGCCTCGCGAGGCTCGAAGCGTTGATTTTTGCATTTTAGACTTTTCGAGACCCCTACGAGTTCTATCCAAGCCATTATGGCGGACCCATTCGGCACTGGAGCCGGGATCGTCGGCGTTATCGGTCTAGCTATCCAGATCACGCAGGTCGTCGTTCAATTTGGGATAGATTGGAAAGATGCGCCGGAGAATGTGAAGACATTTATGGCGGAGCTGGGGACTTTAAAGACTGTCTTATCAGAGACAAACACTAACATTATCCTTAATCCCGACTTTGCAGCTGCTTTTCAGAACCGATCATCGTTACTACTTTCGCAGCTAGGACCTGAAGCGCCTTTAACAACGGACACAAATTTAATGCTAGAAATTTGTCGAAGGGAGCTGGATTCGATGTTGAAAGAGCTAAAGAAGAGAGGGCAAGGTCATCGACTAGGCTGGGAGAGATTGAAAGGAGCTTTCCTAGCGAAGGATACTCGAGATTCTGTGGAGAACCTCTGTCGGCAGTGTCAAACTCTAAACAACATGCTCTCGATTGACGCGGCGGCGCTCGGAGCAACCACGTACAAAGAGGTTAGAGAGGCAAGGAAAGAACAGCAAGATATTTCCTTGGCGATCAGAGGTGGCGTAGACGAGTCCAACCGGCGACAAGAGAATCAAGAGCAGCAGCATGAGCGGCAGACCATTCTTCAGTGGCTTACCCCAGTCGACTATGCTGCCCAGCAGAGCGATTTTATCGGACGACGACAAGAAGGAACTGGCCAATGGCTTTTAGACTCAGCACAATTCCGGGCATGGCTAGAAACCGACAAACAGACGTTGTTTTGTCCAGGAATTCCCGGGGCTGGAAAGACGATTCTCACATCAATCGTAGTAGACGAGCTCACTACACGAATTTGCAACGATCCGACTATTGGTATTGCGTACCTGTATTGCAACTTCCGGCGGAAAGACGAACAAAAGGCGCAAGACTTACTCGCAAGTCTCCTCAAACAGCTAAGCGAACAGCGGTCCTCCCTGCCTGATAGTGTAAAATCTCTCTACGGCAAGCACAAAGAGAAGCGGACGCGACCATCTCTCGAAGAAATGTCGAGAACTCTCCAGTTTGTGGCTAGTATATATTCGAGGGTTATTGTTGTTATCGACGCACTTGATGAATGCCAAGTATCCGATGGCTGCCGACCAGCATTTTTAACGGAGATCTTCAGCCTTCAGCTTAAGACTGGAGCAAACCTCTTTGCAACGTCGAGGTTTATCCCGGATATCACAGAGAAATTTAAAGGAAGCATAATATCTGAGATCCGTGCCCACAATGAGGATGTGCGACATTACTTAGACGGCCGGATCTCGCAGTCTGGACAGAAGTTACTGGAGACTTATCGTGAAGAGATTAAAACTGAAATCACGAAGGCAGTTGATGGAATGTAAGTTCTTGCCTGGCCGTACTATAAAGCCGGAGCCGTTAACGTCGACATAGGTTTTTACTCGCGCAACTTCACTTTGAATCTATTAGCACCAAAAAGACGCTTAAGAAAATGAAAGGCGTGTTGAAAAACCTGCCCATTGGACCCAAAGCCTACGACTATGCTTACGAACAAGCTATGCAGAGGATCTTGGACCACGATGCAGACTCTGAAGAGCTGGCTAAACAGGTTCTGTCATGGATCACGTGCTCCAAGAGACCGCTCTCTACATCTGAACTTCAACACGCGCTTGCAGTCGAAGTAGGCAAGACATATCTCGACGAAGAGAATCTGCCTCAACTTGAAGATATGGTCTCAGTATGCGCCGGTTTAGTCACAATCGATGAGGAGAGTAGTATTATTCGACTAGTCCACTACACAACGCAGGAATACTTCGAGCGAACGCAAAAGCAATGGTTCTTCGATGCACAGACTGATATCACGACAATCTGCATTACGTACCTCTCATTTAACGAGTTCGAGAGCGGCATCTGCCAAAACGACGAGGATTTTGAGCAACGACTTCAATCTAATAAGCTATACGACTACGCTGCACACAACTGGGGTTATCATACTCGGGAGGCGTCGATTTTTTACCCAGGTATTATTGATTTCCTTCAGAAACAAGGCCATGTCGGGGCATCAAGTCAAGCACTTATAGCTGTTAAGCGATGGCGAGGGGATATAGAATATAGCCAAGAAATTCCAAAGCACATGACTGGCCTGCACTTAGCTGCATACTTCGGAGTTGACGACGCAGTTAGAGCCTTACTCAATAACAATAGTCCTGATTTGAAAGATAGTTATGGCCAGACACCACTATCGTGGGCTGCTAAGAGCGGGCACGAGGCCATGGTGAAGCTGCTGCTAGACAAGGGCGCTGAGCTCGAGGCTAAAAGCACTTATGGCCAGACACCACTATCGAGGGCTGCTGGGAGCGGGCACGAG